>NC_057800.1:532169633-532170159 GCF_018294505.1 Triticum aestivum
GCTGCGGGTGTAGCGGCGTCGCCGGCGCAGGGGGGATTCGGTGGCCGCATCGGAGGCGGCAGGGGGGCTGGGGGCCACGGCAGGTGCGGTGCGTGGGCACGGCGCGGTGAGCGCGCATCGGACGCGGCCGGAGCGCGTCAACCGGGGGCGAGATCAGCGGGGACCGCGGCGACGAGCGCGAGCGCGCGAGGGAGAGGGAGGGAGCAAGGCGGGGCTCACATCGGGAGGAGTAGGGCACGGGCAGTGGGGCTCGGGGAGGAAGACGTGGACGCGAGGTCGTCGCAGCGACGGGCGACGGGATCGGGGGTGCAGGGCGACGCGGGATCTGGCCCCTCCCCGATCCAGAACCAGCCGAGCGTGGGGGCGCTGGGAAGGAGGGTTGAGGAGGAGGGCGCTGGGCGGCGGTGGCGATGGTGAACGACCGCGGGGCGACGAGGACGGCCCGATCCGATCTGGATCAGATGAGAGGGAGAGACGAGAGAGTGGGGAGGTGGTTGCGGTCGTGGGGAGTGGGGGTGCTAGGGTT
>NC_057800.1:532170533-532206981 GCF_018294505.1 Triticum aestivum
TGCACAGCGACGAGGCGATGGGGACGGCGTCGAGGGGGTTTCGTCCCCAATCCAGATTTGGATCGGGAGACGGGGAACGTGGGAGCGAGTAGGGGGGGGGAATGGTGCGTTGGGGGTTAGGGTTTGGTCGCCCAGGGGTTATGGGGGAGTGGGGGGCGGCCTAGGCCTGTGGCCGAATGGGCCGGCCTGCTGGGCCGAAACCCAGTGGGGGCCTTTCTCTCCTTCCCCTTTTTTTGTTTGTTTCTGTTTTTTTGTAGTTTCTTTTGTTTTATTTACTTTTAGTTTTATAAAATATACCATTAGCCCCTAAATTAGTATTTATAAACACTCTATTGCCACATTAATTTCTCCTACCTAATAAAATAGTTTAATGTTTTAATATTTATAAAATGCATCTAATTATTTGTATAAGCCACTATTTTATTTAGTTTAGTGCTTTTAATTATTTTATAAAAATGTGATCCTCCACCATAATTACCTAAGCATTATTTGCCACCTCTAGAACATTTTAATTTTAATGTTTGAAAACTTTACTGTTTGACTTGATTTTGAATTTTTGAATTTGAACGGGATTGAACCATCATGAGATTTACAACGGTAAGAGTGGTGATGTGGCATCATTAGCAGAGGTTACTGTAGTTTGATTATCCGGGCGTCACAACGCCGTCCCCGCCTCCCGCCTCCGTGCGCTAACCCCAAACCACGTGCCATCCCGGCTGAGTGTTGCTCTCCTGTTGCTGGTGTCGAGCTCAGGGAGTGGCCACCGGTGGCGCCATCCTCCACCCAGCTACCTCCCTGCAGCCCTGCACGCAGCCAGCCCTGGAGACCACCCTCCACCACAGCCGTCGTGGCCTACAATACTGCCGGCCGCCGCGCGTCACTACCGGCCGCGTTCCTCCACGCCTCCCCAATCCACCGCATGTTGCTACTGCCACTTCAGCATCGCCCTCTGCCGCCTCAGCTCATAGTCCGTTCAAGCTCAGTCACCAGGCCGTTCACCACCACCACCAGAGCCCGTTCAGTTGGCAACATTCATGCTGCTGCCAATGTGGTCATTGGGGCTAGTCAACTGGAAGATCTGCAGCTCCTCAGTCCAACTTATTGCTTAGCTTCCGATCACTCAAAAAAGAGTAGCATGCAGTCCACCCCGTGCTCCGCCCCCTGATCCGGCATTTTTGGTATGAATTTGATGAATCTTCTTGATGCTCTGTTCTTATCCATCTAGAGATTTCTGCTCATGTTGCCTGTTTGTATTGCTTGTACTTGTTTCGTTCCTGCTTGCATGTATCAGTTTCAATGTTTTGAGATGGCTATGTTTAGATTACTTCCAACTCTGAAGCTTACATGCATATTTGTGGATGGGATTTTCAGGTACTAGTTTGGAACTGTATCTAACCCATACTAAAATGTTTCAGCAGTTCAACAGGTGCGTGGGGTTCAGTTCGATGACGACGAGCCAGGCTGCTGGCCTTCGCATCACGAACTGGTGCAGTTTGATCTTGTGCGAATTGGAAATTTCCTGATGCTGAGTGTGTTAGTACAACCCTACGCTACAAGGCACGCATACATCCACCTCATGTGTTAGTAAAAAGTATTGTGCATTTGCTTGACAGCTTTGCACTCTAGATACATATCACTTGGTAAATCAAAAAATATTTTGTTGTTCACTTTTTGTGTTTTGTTGAATAATTCTCATGCTTTCTTTTGTGAGGGCTACAAATCATAGTGCTTAAAATACCGATGGGTGCGTCATACCTGAATTTAAAAAGTTACAGGAGAAAGTACCCTATTCCATTACTTTGTGAAGTACAGGTACACCTTTCTAAAAAGTACAGTGCAGACCCGGTGCTCCCCTGCACAAATGGAGTCTTAAGATCACCATGCTACCTCTCCCGCCGGTGGGGCTCTGTCACTGCAGCGCCCCGGCCATTCACTATTGCCAAACCAGGCCGTTCAACAAACAATGCTGAGCCGTTCGACATCGCAGCTCGGGAGGCTACCTATTTTGCTGCCGATCCCGTCCTCGGTGTCCATGAGCACGAGCACCCCGTATCCGGTGGCGAGATGAAGGCCACCTGTGATCCCTGCTTCCCGTCATCACCTCCACCTCGTGTGAGTTCATTGCTGAGAACAAGCACGGCCACCTACAGTTCCCGGTTGTAGCCTTAGCCACCCTCGGCCACGGGCTCGTCCACCATGGTTACTGGCAGTCGTCCAAGTGGAGCGCAGACATCAGTCCAAGTAGAATCGCGGACACCATCTTCACCAAGCGCTGCACGGTCATCCAAGTCCAGCACACACAATAGTCCAAGCTGATGTATGATCATTGATGGATTCAACATCTTTTATATTAGTTTGAATTCTGCATGTCAATTCTATGGAAGCTTGCTGGAGATGCGGCCAGCATGCTTTCAGTAATAACGGCGACCACAAACAGCATTGGCAGCCAGCACACGCACTACATGCTCGACTGCTGCACACTACCGCCATGGACGTAAACAACACAGATTTTTTTAGCAGTTTGGCAAAAAATAGAAGTTTGATATCAGTTCACCCTTGAGAGGTAGTAAGTGCAGAGCAGAAAAATTGTAGCAGTTCAGCAAAAAAAGTTTACATGTACAAACACTTCAGTAATCAGTATAAGGCCACTTGATTTACTATCTAATCTTGGAGATAAATCCAATATCCTAAGTTTGAGATGGCAGGTCACTCGTCTGATGGGTCCACGGTGTATGTTTCAAAAGATCAGTACCAGCATTACAAACAGATCAGTACCATCATAACAAAAAAGGTTATATTGGTATTAAGTGTTGAATAAGATATAACAAAAAAGTTCATAAAAAACCCAGAACAGCCGGTAGTTCTGGAATCTGGGAGTTCAGGAAAAAAATGATCCAAAATGAGCATCGGGAGGGTTTGAAAAATACATCATGAACAAGGATTTGTTTTAAGCTCACTATTTCGGTTATAACTACAAAAATTGATCTCTGTACTTATTCATTATGTCACTCGATAGTTCTATGGTTGTTATGATGTGACTTGGCATGCAATAACTCTTGGCGTTATTCCATAAACAATGAAGGAATGCTAAAAGGAGGGTATGTTTTCCAAGCTGACATCTGCAAGCCCTCAGTAGGATAGGCAAAAGTCATAGATAAAGTTCTGACCCTGAAAACTGGTAAGTTCGAAGAAACAAATTCAGTGTTATACATGCTCTGTACTAGAACTCTTGGATGATTACATTTTTCTGATGCTCTAGTGGACCTTATGATTGCAGCAGAGTTGGGCTTCCTCGTATTCAAGTGCTCGCAACTAAGCTTCACTTCTGGTTTGTTTGAATTAACTGGTAAAACTGAATAATGAGACGGATGTATTAACTGGTAAACCAATCCGTTCATGTGCCTAGGTTAGCAGTTCATTCACATTTTTTGCAGGTCCAAACGTCTCAAGCTGCTAAGGCCTACATCTCCCTGCCAATGTCCGATCGCCTGGGCTGACATGGACGTGGTAAGTTCATTCGCCTAGTTCCTATGCTCGGATGAGGTCAAGCCCACTGTCATATTAGTTGCCACAACCTCATATTGCTGCCGCCAGGGTTTCCCCTCGCTCTCTCCCCTAAATTCTCTTGAAGAACATCCATTCCCCTTGCTGAATTCTTGATAGCATGTTCTAAATAAGCTTGTATTCACTCCCTAAGTACTCCTAAAAAGCACTTTTATTCTAATTATACAGATTTTATACTTATGGGATGTTCAAATAAACCAGTACGCACGTGTGGTGTTGTTTATATAATTTTGTAAAGAAGGTCTATATGTGTAAGTTATCTGATAAAGAAAGAAGAAAATCAACTTGCAAATTTAGGGAAACATGTGTACCTTGAGAAAAGTTCACATAATAAATGCTAGGAGGTTCATTTTGTGTTTGTGTAAATGTCTTCAGTGCTAGTGTGGAGAGCCGGTAAGTTCTACTCCCAGTCTAAGCCAAGTTCAGGAGCATTGCGACTGATAGCAAGGACAACAGACCAACGACACCGGATTATAGGTCGAAGGAGGTCGGGTCAAGGCGCCATGACTGGTTAGTGTTGTATGCTGGTGTCGTGCTTGTTGATGTGGACTAGCAGATCAATATATATGCACGTTGTTTGCTTTTGACATGGTATATATAAACTATTGGTACAAATTCTAGTACCTATATCACAAAAGTTCATTGCGAAAAAAAGTCAGTTCAATGGATACATTGTATCTATTTATCACATATACTTGCAAAAGAGTTCAAAATGTTCTTACCTTTCTGGAAATTACATGTGATTATTCATTTCTTTTTGGTTTGTATGGCTGAATTTTTATTCATTTGCTCGTATGACTGGAATGCATCTTTGCTTGTTTTATCTCTTGTAACACTAAGATTTTTTTATGTTGTCATGTCTTTAGGAGCGCCCTGGCCGATCACAGCCACCACCACAGGCCGTTCAACGCCACCTCCGCAGGCGGTTCATCGTAGCAGCAACCTGGATCCCACTGGTTCCCACCAGCGACATCCGTTCGAGCACGTCCTCGCTATCCTGCAGTAGTGTGGCTCAACTACTGCACTTGGTCGAGGTCAGAGCCTTTCGAGTTGTCAATCCCAACCATGGCGTGCGTGCGCTGGACGATGATGGCTTCGTGTCCGTGCTTGCGTGTGCTCATGTGTTGTACTGGTGTGGGTTGTGTGTGTTGTGTGCGTGTGCTTTTCTTATTCTAATTGTAGTTTTCATCTGGATGTTTTTCTAAGACATTCAAGTATTACTGTCTAAAAGGTGCAGTTATGAACTCACCCATGGGTTCAAGTTACTCATGCTGCTGGCCCTTCGTGCTGCCTCTTAGTGCTAGTTGAAGTGCTTGTGCCAATGCTAAAAATTATATCAACGAATTCACCTAAAAAGTGATGAACACCACGAGTTCGGATGTGGTGACGCCATAAGTTCAAATGAGAACAAAGATAACTTAAAGATATTTGCTACTATAAGTTAAAAAGTTTGGAGCTAACGTAATCATAAGTTCGAATGGTTAAATTAAGTTATGAGGAAAACCATATCAAAAAAACAGAGTAAAGTCCAATATGTGAAAATAGCTCAGTACAAACACACAAATAGATCAGTACGAGTACTCTATTTTTTTGTTGAAATACTATTGTTTGAACTGAATCATCTGGATCAAAGCATAGTGGCATCAAAACCAGTAATTTCCATGTTTTTAGATGAACAGGGAGGCAACGTCCCAGGCTCCATTTGTCATAGAAAAACGAAACCAGCTTGATACAATGGTCTCAGCCTAAGGCTGTCAGTCTTGCAAGACGTAAAAACAGAAAAACTAAAATCTAGGATCTACAAAGATGTGCTCAACTAGACTAATCTTCCACCAAACACCACAGGAAGTGCTGCACGCAGGCAAGCAAAAGGATTAACAGAGCAGCAATTCATCAACAAATACATGGGAGCAAGACCTCCTAGATTTCCTTGACAGCGTCGCCTCATGGGTGGAGACCGATAGCAGTCCAGAGTAGAGGCCGTACTTGTGAACACCAGCTTCAGATCCTTCCCAATGCAAGGCGAGGGAAATGGAAAACAAGATTGATGCCTGAAGAGGAATTGCCTGCAGGATTCCAGTAGAGTTCCGGCACAATCCAGGATTGCAGTAATTTCCATGTCAAGGTTCAGTGTCGATTTTACACTTATGAAATGATTTTCACCCCAACAAACTAGCTTCAAACAACCTTTTATCATAATGTTGTGCCTGGGGAGGCAGATGACGAGGTCGCCAACGCCCAAGGCTTGGACGGTGTTCAGCAGCCTGGCATCGTTCCCAGCGGAGGCAACCGAGGTTCAAGTGTTGGAGCAGGACGTCGTCCCCGGATCCTCCCAAATCGATTGAGTGCAGCCTCCTCCCGAGTACCGATCCATTCCCATCCCCAGCCACCGGCGTCTCGATGTGACCTGAGGTGCACAGCATACCTCTTGCCTCGTGCTTCCACGGAGCACATGCCGGAGTAGCGGCCGCCAAAGCTCTTCGACGCCGCCGGCATCGAGGACCGGCTCAGCGCACTGCCGGACGACCTCCTCATCCACATCCTCCTCAAGCTCCTGGACGCCCCCGTCGCCTCTCAGACCAGCGTCCTCGCCCCCGCTGGCGCCGCATCTTGGCTCTCCTGCAAGAGCTCCACTTCCTCGCTGCCACTAACCCCGACGGCATACGCGCCGCCCTCGCCTCCCATGATGCCCTGGACCTCAGCCACCTTTCCATTGCCGCCATCGAGGCCACCCCTGAATCCGAATCGAGAGAATCCATGGTGGCGTACTGGCGCCGACCAGTTCATGGTGGCGAGCTACCGCGTAGGCGGCGCTAGGGGGTGGCGGGGTGGGATGGGACAAGTGCGCCCCGGCGGGGGTGGAGGGAGACGCCATGCCCGTCCCTGTCCGCATTCAATATGATTCATGTTTGAAAAATAAGTTCGATGAAAACGAGAGATCAGTTCAACCGCTCGAATTCGTCAGTTCAAGAAGGGTAACAGAATAATATTCTGTTACGCGTAACAGAATAGCCCAGATGTATATATATATATAGGACTCCTCTTCTGTACGCTTGGGAGTATGTACTCCCATCCTCAATATACCTCATATACGCATTAATTATACCTCTTTATTATTCTCAATATACTTTATTAAATATTCTAAGATACCCCAATATGAGTTTAGATGAAAAAATATCATCTGCGACGTACTTTTTGTAATATACCTTTTCACGTACAAACACATCAGTATATACGTAAATATTTAAAAATATATAGACTCACATGAATTTTTTCATGAAACTCATTTTGGGGTATCTAATAATTACTAATGAAGTATATTAAAAATAATAAAAAGGTATAAAAGATTCATTTATGTGGTATATGAGGAGCGGGAGTACGTACTCCCATGAGTACACAACCATTTTCCTATATATATATATATATATATATACATAAACACCATTCTGATCACAACCTGAATTGCTTGAGTAAAGCGTCTGAACTTCCCTCTGTACGAACCCGACCTTCGGGCTATCTTCGCAACCGTGGCTTCCCCCATGAATTATTCTTGTTAGTCGTGTTCTATATGATGTTAGTGTAATCTGCAAATGATTTTTAGCAACTAAATACACGTTTTAAATAGGAATCTCGCTCATAGGCGGATTTTGCACTCGGGTGGTGATGAACTCGCGTTTTTTGCAGTTTTACTGCCTGAGTTGTTCGACCTGAACTTCCCCTTGTGCTAGGTTGAACTTCCGCCAACATTGCCCAAATGGGGCTTGCTATATACCGTTGGAAAGCTATGGACACCAGTATCATGACCCAAGTTAAATTTTTGGCAAAATGTAAGCGGTTTAAGAGCAGTTTTGAAAATCGTTTTTTCTTCATACAAAAAACGTGAATCGTATTTTCGATCGCATTTCTAAACCGTTTATCGGAATGAGGCATATAATATGGCGTTGAAAAGCTGCTGCAAAACCGCTCCTTCCACATGTTGAAAGTTTTCCCTAATTCCCTATGGTGAAAGAGTAATATGAAAAAACGTAAAATTTCGCAAACCGAACAGCCGAGTTCATATTTTCAATGTCATTTCTAAATGGCTAATCCAATTGAGGCATATGATATGGCATTGGAAAAATTATGAAAATGCGCTACTTTTTCATGTTGAAAGTTTTTGCTAGTTTTGAACGGTTTAAGAGTAATTTAGAAAACGGTACAAGTCCTATCGAGTTCGTATTTTCGAGCTCATTTTTTAACCGTGTGCCCGAATGTAACAAATGATATGGCGTTGGAAAGCTTGAACAAATGCGAAACTTTTTGGTATGTATTGTTTCTCCTAATTCTTTACGGTTTTAATTCAATTTTGAAAATAGCTAAAAACGTATTTTCGCTGTAATTTCTAGGAACTTTATCGGAATGGTGCAAATAATATATCGTTGAAAAGCTACGGAAAATGCGAAACTTTTTCATGTTGACGACTTTCTCTGATTCCTAGTCTTTTTCAAGTAATTTCAAAAACAGCGAGATCATTCGTTCTGCCTTTATCGCGAAACAGATTCGTCGAAAATGCATCGCGTGAAGTACTTGAACTTCTGTGTCAGTTCTATTTGAACTTCACTCTGTTTTTTGACCTGATGTTTTTTGCCCATAATTCTCAAACCACTTACGGTAATTGAGAAAATTATATACCGATGGAAAGCTATTAAAAACACACAACTTTTTTGTGTTGATGAGTTTTTCATACTCGCAACGGTTCAAAATATATTTTTTGAATGCGTAAAACAACGTCATTTTTGCCTGTTTTTTCACATGTAACTGAAGGTCGGACGTGTCACACTAGAGATCTCGAACTTCACTGGGAGTAGCACATGAACTTCTAGCAACAAACTCTTTAAGCTTTTTGTTTTCTATTCTTATTTTCCTATCTAAAATGCATTTCGTGTAGTAGTTGAACTTCCTGTTGTTTTCATCTTGAACTTCTGTCATGTATTTTGTTCGACCTCTCTCACAAGAATTTTTGAACTTCCCCGGACAGAACACTTGAACTTCTAGCAATAACTTTTTTAGAAGTTATTTTATTTTGAACTTCTGGTTTCCATTCTTTAATAATGAGATAAAGCTCAGTTTTCTATAATCATCAAACTTCTGCATCTTTTTAATTTGTACTTCCTTATTTTATTTCTTAATATTTTTTATGAATTTTGGAGTGCTCTATTTTTAAAAGTTGAACTTCTTGTCGTTTTATTTTTGAACTTCTTGTTTCCATTCTTTAATAACGAGGAAAATTTGAGTTTTCTATAATCATCAAACTTCTCCATCTTTTTAATATGGACTTCCTGCTTTATTTCTTAATCTTTTTTATGAAATTTTGAAGCGCTCTATTATTAAAAGTTGAACTTCTTGTTTCCATTCTTTAATAACAAGGAAAATCTGAATTTTCTATAATCACAAACTTCTCCATCTTTTTAATAAGGACTTCCTGATTTTATTCCTTAATGTTTTTCATGAAATTTTGAAGCACTCTATTATTAAAAGTTGAACTTCTTGTTTCCATTCCTTAATAACGAGGAAAATCTGAGTTTTCTATCATCATCGAACTTCTCCATCTGTTTAATTTGGACTTCCTAGTTTTATTTCTTTTAGTAACGGAAAAATCCTACTTTCTGATAGACATCGAGCCGCTCCGTTTTTAAATTTGAACTTATAGGTTTATTTTAACAGAGAAACTCTTTTTTATAAAATTGTTTGAGATGCTTTTTAATTGACCTTCTTTGGGTTTGTAACAAGCATTGAACTTATTCGTATTTTTAATTTGAACTTCTTATTTTTAGATTTTTGTTTTTTTAACTTGATTATCTTGGTTTTGTACTAAAAATTGAACTTCTTGGTTATTTAAATTCGAACCTCTAGGTTTTTATATAACCCCTTTATTATTAAAAAGTTAAACTTCTTTGTATTTTTAATTTGACTTTCTTGGTTCTGTAATAAACATTGAACCTCTCTGTTTGTGAAATTTGAACCTCTAATTTTCTTTTGGAAACATGGAAAATGCATTCTTTAAATAATTTTTTGAACTACTATGTTTTTAATTTTTTGAACTTCTTTGTTTTAATAAAGAGAGATAAATCCTTTTTTACAAACATTGAATTGCTTTGTTTCTTTTAATTTAAACTTTTAAGTTTTTATTTTGCTTCGTTCACACCACATTTATCCAATTTTCTTCAGGAAAATTCAAACATGGTCTCTTTTATTTGTTATTATGAAACTCTTGTTTCCTTTGCACTTATCTAGCCTATGTATTTGAGCTTACATACCTCTAAAACCTGAACTTCACTTTTTTTTACTCGGAGGGCATGCTGGAGGAGAGATTTCTCATGGTGGGATGGGAGGACGGGGGTGCGCTGGAGGTGAGCGCGGCAGGTCGCGTCTGAAGGGACGGAAGGTCAGCTCGGAGGGGAGGGTAGGTCGCGTTGGAGTGGAGATTGCTGGTGGGTGGCTGCAGAGGTGGTTGGGGAAGGGGTGGAGGCAAACATGGTCGGCGCGGCATCGCCGTGACTGTTGAGGCGGAGCTCTGTTGGTTGTTGTCTTGCGTCCCTAGGAGTGCCGTGGGGAGCTACTATGTACAACTAGTACTCTGCCTGCATCACACCTTCCGCACACAAAACTGCATGCACTACTTCTCATTCTACAATACTGAATCATAGATCCATCAAGTAATTATGGCCAATTGAACGTCACCAATAAAAATGTCTGAACATGTTGTACACTGTCTTTTGATAGTCGCCTATGAACTTCGATACTAGTCCCCTATATGTCAGGAGTGTTCACTAGGTTTTTTAACTCTTTTTTTGCTTATTATTTTTAACTCTGTGATTACTCTAGCACACCTAACTTCTGTTTTTATTCAAAGTTCGTTGATGTTGTGTTCACTGGATGAACTGATGTACTTATTCAAAATCTGTCCATCCTCTCACGACACCGAAGTTACAAAAAAATTGCCTCAAAAAAACTAAAGTTACAAAAAATGTAGTATAGAGTTTTGACAGTTGAGCAACGAGGAATCGTCTGCTTTAAGGAGCATAAAGAAAAATCTAGCTGGAGAAGTGCTCAACAATGTACTCTCCAAAGTGATTTGATGTTGTGTCCACTAAATGAACTTCCGTACTTTCTTAGTCTGAACTGTAGGAAGATGTGTTGCCCACCTGAACTTTAGCAGAAGAATCAGCCACTGACGAAGGCGAGCAGGAGAAGTAGTTTCTGTTTTCGTCTCTACTGCCGCGGGGGAACCAAAGGAAAAATTTCCATCGTGTCCCTGACCTTTCATGCTGGCAACAGCAGTGGCAAATAGCAGCAGCGAAACAACTTTTCTGAGGCGAGCTCCCGAGAACCAGTAGATGCAAACACCCAGAAATACAAAAAAATAGTTGTGGAAAACGGATGGGGAGGCAGCTGCCGCTCGTGGAGGAGGTGAGCCGTAGATGCAGTGCGTGTGAAGTTCAACTACTAAGATTCGTCCGCGCCTCAGGCACAAGCACGACATCGAGCAAGTGCCCGGGCTCCTCTATGAAGTAGTCGCTACCGCGTCCTGTCAGCCCAAGGCACCGTCCCCTCCCTCATGCCCAACCTCCTCCCGTCGTCGCCTCGACTGATGCCTCAACCCAGGCACCACCCAGTTAACGCGTGGGATGGCCGAATGGGGGACGGCGGTGCGCGGAGGCAGGCTTCGGCTCACGGGAGGTAGGACGGCGGTGCGCAGAGGCAGGAGGCGAGCGCGTGGGAGCTTGGGCGCAGCGGCGGCGGGGAAAGCTGGGACCACAACACCGGCGATGAGCGCAGGTGGTGGTGGCGGTGGGATCTTGGGGCGACGGCGTCTCCGGTTGGGGTGTGCGGCATCTCCGGTGGGCGTCAGGGCGACGGTCTCGTCTCTGGTTGGGGGGTTGGTGGCGGCGGCGCCGCCGGTTGGCGACAGGGCGGCGGGCGCGTCGCCGTTGGGCGAAGGAGGTGCGGGAGGTGGGGCATTGGGGGGAGCAGGAGGTGGGGTGGGTTTTTTTGGAACTTTCCATCGGGCCCTATATAGGGGTGATCGTGATCCAAATAGTTATTCTAATCCTGGGATTAGAATAGTGCTACTATATATATATATATATATATATATATATATCAGTTAGGCTTCAAGTGCGTACTTGTTAGTTAAACCTATGTATAAGTTGTGACACTAAATACGACTAGTAAGTAGTACAGTAGCAGTACTAGTATACGTCGGTCAAATTATTCATCATATCCACACATTGAATTGACGTGACAACACGCTGCATGTGAGGTGACACAAGAATCCCGGCAGCGTGTTCGGGTATTCTGGACTTCAAATTTGTAGTACCACATATCTGTCGAAATCTTTCATCATTCACTTAAAACAGTCGATTGATCATACATTGAGTACCATATAACTGGAATTACCGATGCAAGTCGGAGAAGGATTGGCCCGTGCTGCCGGCTGGTGTCAAGTTCGATCCCACGGATCAGGAGCTGATCGAGCACCTTGAGGCCAAAGTGAGTGCTGACAGCGCGAGATTTCAGGCTCTCATCGATTTGTTCATAACAACCATCAATAGCGAGCTCGGCATATGTTACACCCAACCTGAGAAACTTCCAGGTAAGACACCGATCGGCCGTCTACTTGCACAAACATATTCCTTTGTTTATAGCTCTATTTTTTTTTTAGACACAGACCTGGTGAAGCAATTACAATTTGACAGTTAATAAAAAGTGAAACAAGTGACTGCAACATGCCAAAGATGTTATGAAAATGCCCACTAGGTACACTAAAACATGTATTCCACAATACTGCAGGTATCACACTGAGTGGCCTAAGGAAGCATTTCTTCCAGTGCAATTCCAGGGCGTTCAAAAGGGGCGCGTGGACGCGTCGCAAGATACAGTCGGAGTGCGGCATGCACACGATGTTGCACAAGACCGGCAATACCTTGCCGGTGATGGTCAACGGCCGGCAGACGGGCAGCAAAAAAGGTTCTGGTGCTGCACACCAACAAGAACTTCGACCAGCAGAGGACCAACTGGGTGATGCACCAGTACCACCTCGGGGACCTAGAGCAAGAGAAGGAGCGGGAGCTGGTCCTCTGCAAGATTTTCTACCAGACGAACACTAGGGCCAGGAGTAAAAAGATTATAAGTTAGTTTGGTATTGGTAGTTGTACTACCTTGTCGTTCGCAAGTTGGTATTGTTGTTAACGATCTTTTGGTATGAACTTGCATTTGCTTCCAACCATCATGCCGAGGGTCGACGTGGATATAAAGCTGAATCATTTGTTTCGAAACGAATTTTCAGGCACCTGATTTTTATTTAATGGGTAGCATAAGCACTCGCCGTTCGAATTCCCAGTTCTCCAATTTTTTCGAAACAAGTGCATGCACTTATTATCATGATAAAAAAATCTGTGTTGCATCCCATTTATCAGTCTGTACTTGCAGAATTCTCTCGTTTATTGAGCACGTATATTGTTTTTTCAGGTCGAGCAAGTTTCAACTGGGCTGTAGATTGCCCAGGGTTGTTTTGTTTTTAATAGGCCCAGCCCATGACGACTACGGGGCACAAAGATCCAGCAGGTATCTACTGGCCTCTAGCCCGCCAACGTTAGTTATATTTCGTCTTACAACATCCGCAGGCAGTTTTTTTTACTGAATCAAACACACAGCCCAGTTCTATTTTCCTCTTGAAACGCATGTCCTACATCCGTTTTCTAATCTCTACCTATAGTTTTACTAGTTCATATACACGTATCATTATATTGAAAACACATAAAATTCCCTTTGCATATTTACATCCTTATTTTTGTTGTTTTTTCCCACCCAGCGCTGATTTTTTACCACTGGTTTTCCCTTAAACCAACTAAATTGTCCCATGTCTTATTTGCTTACAAAAACAAAACAATTTTTTTGGCAAATCAATAAGTTCTTAAAAAATGTTTATCATTTCGGGATTACAACAGTTTGGAATCCACCGAAATATGCAAAATAAGGTTGGACTTTTTGACCGTGGTCCTAGGCAGAAAATGGGCTGTAATAAATTACTTAAGAATTAGCAAATGGGTTGCAAATTATAAAAAATAGCAAATGGGCTTTATGTTGTCTGCCATAGATTTGGAGGCTGACTTGTGGGCCTACTAAGTTCATGCGTACACAAGGTTTCTCAAAAAAGAAACTTAGTCAACAATCGACTCTACCAGCGTCAGACCGTTAGATGCCAATCTAACGGCAATCGTTCTTCTTCAGTCTCTGATCTTCCTGCCCCAGCCGCCCAAACCAGCACCGTCGGAACCGCCTGCTCCCGCCTACCATGGCCAGCAGTGCTGTCGGGAAGGCCTCACGGCCCCATCATACTCACATCCCAAGCCTTTCTATCCCTCTACTCACCCACACCTCCTATTATTTTACGGCGACGGCAGCCGAACCAGTCAACCCTCGTACTCTCCACCGCGTGGGCAGCCACTGCAGTGTCTTCCCCGGCTCCGTGTCATTCCCTTTGTAGGCCTCGCTGTCGTCCACCGCACTGGTGCTCTCGGCACGGCGTGGTCAACGATGTCCATCCAACGGCCGTAGTGCTTCTTCAACCTCTGGTCTTCTTGCACCAGCCGCCCAAAGCTGCGTTGGTCGTGTCGCGTGCTCCTGCCTCTCGTGGCCGGCTGTGATGCCGCAGAGGCCTCACTGCCCCCTACTACTCTCACCGCTGGCCCATGCTATCCCTCTACTCACCCACACCCCCTGTTATTCTGCGGCGATGGCAGCCTCATGCCGCAGCCGAACCAGTGAACCCTCGTACTCCTCTCCGCATGGGCATCCACTGCCGCGTCTTCCCCGGCTCCGCGTCGTCCCCTTCCTAGGCCTCGCCGTCGTCCACCGCCTTGGTGCTCTCGGCATGGCGTGGTCAATGTGGTCAACGACTGACTTCCATCGGAAGAGTACTATACGTGGAGAGGCTGACAGCTGGGTCCACGGCCACAGCCCAGTTTTTTTGTGATTTGCCAAGTAAGTCGCTTTATCAGGCCTGTTGGGCTGCAAATCTTTCAAGACAAGGAGAGCTTCATTCGGCTGGCCGAGAAAATGGCCCATCAGTAATGAGAAATGGGTTGTACATTTTTAAAACACATCAAACCGGCAATTAGTTTAAAATATCTTTTTTTTCATTTCGAGATTTTAAATTACATTAATTTTTATGCATGGAGAATTTGTTGGATTTTATATTGATATACATTTATTTTTAAAATTAGTTTGAATGTGAGTCGAAATTTCGGGATTAAAAACAGTTCGGACCGCACCGAAATATGCAAAATTTCATTAATTTTTTAACCGTGGCCACAATATGGGCTGTAATGCTAACAAAAAGAATATGGGCTCCAAAAAAACCTTAAGAATTAGCAAATGCGCTGTAAATTATTAGAAATATGGGAGATGGGTTGTATGTTGTTTTCCATAGATTTGAGGCTTTCCTAAAAAAAGATTGACGCACAAGCAGTGACTGTTGGATGTCCATCGAACGGCCGTCATGCTTCTTCAATCTCTGCTCTTCCTGCTCCAGCCGCTCAAACAAGCGCCGGTGGGACTGCCTACTCCCTCCTCCCCGAGGCCGCTGTGCTGCCGCGCAGGCCTCACCGCCCCACCGTACTCCCATCGCTGGCCTCGCCATCCCTCTACTCACCCACAGCTACTATTATTCTCCGGCGACGGCAGACGAACCAGTAAACCCTCATACAGTCATACTCCCCTTCGCGTGGGAAACAACTGTCGAGTCTTCCCTGCCTCCGAGTCGTTCCCTTCCTAGGCCTCGCTGCCGTCCACTGCCCTGGTGCTCTTGCACGGCCTGGTCAACGTGGTCAACGACCGACATGCATCTGAAGTTGACTGTACGTGGAGAGGCCGACAGCTGGGTCCATGGCCGCACGCAAGGAAATGCCTCCTTATTACGCGCAAAATAATGATTCATCCACCTGACATCAGGGACCCATAGAAAGGGCCTCTGTATTTCACGAAAAAAACGTCACCGTCGCTGACAGCTCGGACCCACCAGCTATATCTTCGCACGTAAGGAAGTGCCTCCTTATTACGCTCAAAAAAATGAATACCCCCCTGCTAGCTAGGACCCACCTTGGTGGGAGGCTGACTTGTGGGCCTACTAAGTTGACGGGGACGGAGGGCTTTGTCAACTTAGTCAATATGCACGATTCTAGCTCTAGTGACCGTACGGTGTCCATCCAACGGCCGTAGTGCTTCTTCAACCTCTGGTCTTCTTGCTCCAGCCGCCCAAACCAGCGCTGGTCGTGCCTCGTGCTCCTGCCTCCCATGGCCGGCTGCGATGCAGCGGAGGCCTCACCGCCCCTACTACTCCCACCGCTGGCCAGGCCATCCCTCTACTCACCCACACCCCATGTTATTCTGCGGCGACGGCAGCCTCACACCGCAGCGAACCGGTGAACCCTCGTACTCCTCTACGCGTGGGCATCCACTGCCGCGTCTTCCCCGGCTTCGCGTCGTCCCCTTCCTAGGCCTCGCCGTCGTCCACCGCCCTGGTGCTCTCGGCGCGGCGTGGTCAACGTGGTCAAGGAACGGTGAAAGTGCAACTATCCCCGGGTGGTTTTGGTAATTCCTAACAACATATAGCTCATTGAGCTAACATTATTCCAAGATTAATATTTCAGGAAAAGCTCAATGAATGGCATGGCATGGATGAGGAAAGTGGATCCCTCAAAATTCTAAGGACAAAAAGTTTGGCTCAAGCTTCAAGATCAAGACTCTACATTTCATATTTTAGTGATCCAAGATCACATTGAGTCTATAGGAAAAGACAATACTATCAATGAGGGATGAGGTGTTGCTTAATGGCTTGCTTGCTCAAAGTGCTTAGTGATATGCTCCAAAACCCTCAACTACCTTCCCACATCCACATATGACCTAAACCAAAAGTCAAACTCGGCACCACCGATTCTTTCTATCCGGCGCCACTGAGTTTCAAATGTCATAGCCACTGCCACAAACCCTAGCAATTCGGTTTCACCGATAGGGATCTCGATCTCACGGAGATGGGATTGTAATCTCTCTGTTTCCCATCCTAACGTTTCGGTCTTACTCAGATGAGCGATCGATTCCACCGAGATTGCAATGTGAACTCTCTGTTTCCCTTTTGTAATATTTCGGTCTCACCGAGATGAGCGAATCGATCCCACCGAATTTACCTGACCAACTCTCTGGTTAGCTTATTACCAAAATTGGTCCCACCGAGTTTGTGTAATCGGTCACACCGAGATTACGTTATGCCCTAACCCTAACCATATCGGTCCTACCGAGGTGCATCTCAGTCCCACCGAAAATCCTAACGGTCACTAGGTTTGCTGAATCGGTCCGACCGAGTTTAACCATTCGGTCCCACCGAGTTTGGCAAATTGTGTGTAACGGTTAGATTCTGTGTGGAGGCTATGTATATCCCTCCACCCACTCTTCATTTGTAGAGAGAGCCATCAGAACATACCTACAGTTCCAATACACATTTTCTGAGAGAGCCACCTACACTTGTGTTGAGGTCAAGATATTCCATTCCAACCATATGAATCTTGATCTCTAGCCTTCCCCAAGTCGCTTTCCACTCAAATCTTCTTTCCACCAAATCCAAATCCTGTGAGAGACAGTTGAGTGTTGGGGATACTATCATTTGAATCACAAGAGCAAGGAGTTCATCATCAACACACCATTTGTTACTTCTTGCAGAGTGGTGTCTCCTAGATTGGCTAGGTGTCACTTGGGAGCCTCCGACAAGATTGTGGAGTTGAACCAAGGAGTTTGTAAGGGCAAGGAGATCGCCTACTTCACGAAGATCAACCGCTAGTGAGGCAAGTCCTTCGTGGGCAACGGCCATGATGGAATAGACAAGGTTGCTTCTTCGTGGACCCTTCGTGGGTGGAGCCCTCCGTGGACTCGCGCAACCGTTACCCTCCGTGGGTTGAAGTCTCCATCAACGTGGATGTACGATAGCACCACCTATCGGAACCACGACAAAAACATCTGTGTCTCCAATTGCGTTTGAATCCTCCAAACCCTTCCCTTTACGTTCTTGCAAGTTGCATGCTTTACTTTCCGCTGCTCATGTACTCTTTTTGCATGCTTGCTTGAATTGTGTGGAGATTGCTTGACTTCTGCTAAGATAGCTAAAATCTACCAAGAACTAAAATTGGGAAAAGGCTAGACTTTTATTTGGTCAAGTAGTCTAATCACCCCCCCTCTAGACATACTTTCAATCCTACAAGTGGTATCAGAGCTTTGGTCTCCATTTGCTTTGATTTCCATAGCTTTTGGTGCTCATAACCTTGGTTTCACAACCTAGGAGAGTATGGCATCTAGCGAGGGAAATTATCACCGTAGAGATCCTTACTTCGATGGTACTAATTTTGCTAGTTGGAAGCATAAGATGAAAATGCATATTCTTGGACATAACCCCGCCGTTTGGGCTATTGTGTGTGTTGGCTTGCAAGGTGAATTCTTTGATGGGAAAGAACCGAATCGTGAAGCTACCGCGGATGAGTTGAAGATGCTACAATACAACGCTCAAGCTTGTGATATCCTCTTCAACGGATTGTGCCCCGAAGAATTCAACAAAATCAGCCGTCTTGAGAATGCAAAGGAAATTTGGGATACTTTGATTGATATGCACGAAGGTACCGACTCCATCAAGGAATCCAAGTTGGATGTGCTTCAAAGTCAACTTGACAAGTTCAAAATGAAGGATGGTGAAGGTGTCGCTGAAATGTACTCTAGGCTTGCTCTTATCACAAATGAGATTGCCGGCTTAGGGAGTGAAGAGATGACCGATAGATTCATCATCAAGAAGATCCTAAGAGGCTTGGATGGAAAATATGATACCGTGTGCACATTGATCCAAATGATGCCCAATTACAAAGATCTCAAGCCAATGGAAGTCATCAGAAGAATTGTTGCTCATGAGATGTCACTCAAGGATAAAGAGGAACTTCACAACAAATCAAGTGGTGCTTACAAAGCCTCATGTGAAGCCCCCACATCATCGAGAGAAACAAACCTTCAATGAAGAATTGAGCATAATGGTGAAGAACTTCAACAAGTTCTACAAGAGTAGGAGCAAAGAGAGAAGCTCCAAATCAAGGTCCTACAATGAGAAAAGATCTTCTAGTCGAGAGCGAAACTGCTAGAATTGTGGAAGGCCCAAACACTATTCCAATGAATGTACGCCCCCCTACAAGAGAAGAGAAGATTCTCCCAAGAGAAGTAGAAGAGAAGAATCACCATCTAGAGAAAGAAGGAGTAGAGATGATCGTTATGAACGAAGACCCTCACGGAGAAGCAAGGATTCGGAAAGAAAGGACAAGTCATCAAGGAGCTACACAAAACGAAGACATCAAGCTCATGTTGGTGAATGGGTATCCGGCTCCGACTCTGACAACCACTCCGAGAGAAGCTATCACTCCGACTCCGAATATACTCAAGATGAAGGTGTTGCCGGTCTAGCACTTGTGACAACCAACTCCTACGACATATTTGACTCACCAAATGAAGGAGTTGGAACATGCTTCATGGCTAAAGGCCCAAAGGTATCACACCCCGAGTATGTTGATTTCAATAGTGATGAAGATGACTTGTTAGGTGATGATGATTTACTTGTTGACAACTCTAGTGATGAATACTATGATGAAACATCAATTAATAATGCTAATCAAGATAAAACGGATGATAAGGATAAGATTGAGTCTCTAACTAAAGAACTAAACACTCTTAAGTTAGCTCATGAAACTATCTTAGGAGATCATCGAGAACTTTTAAGGACTCATGAGAAATTGCGCTTTGAAAAGCTCAATCTTGAGCAAGAGCATGAGTTCTTAAAAGCAATCAATGATGATCTTCGCAAGAAAAGTTCTTCTTACATTGCCAAGCGTTTACTCTTATCCACTTACATGCCTGAAGTCAAGTCTAGTAACAATAACAAGAAAGATTCTTCCTCTAGTAGTAACAATAATCATGCTAAATCCAATATTGTTGCTTCTAGTAGTTCTCTTGATTCCACTAATGATTCTCTTATCCAAGTTACACTTGAGCAAGAAAATAGCTTATTGAAGGGACTTATAGAGAAAAGTGTTTACAAGAGCCTTGCCGGAAGTAAGCAATTCGAGGAAATTGTACGCAAGCAAGGAAGGCACTGGAAGAATCAAGGTGTTGGTTTTGAACGAAAGTTCAATGCCAATGGAGTTGAGTGGGAAGAAGATCAATACCCCAAGACGAAGTTTGTTCCTCAATAAGAGGAGTATGATCCTACTTCTCTCAAAGGGACACAAGCTCAAGATGATCTTCCACCACAAGACCACAAGCAAAAAGGCAAGGACAAGCTTCAAGGGGAAATTGATGCATTTGAAGAAGCTCCTAAGGCCTTGGTCAAGTGGGTTCCCAAGAGGTTCCCAAGACTACTTCAAGTTCCACTTCATCAAGTACAATGACAACATTGAGGATTCCCATCAAGATGGTGTGGATCCCGAAGAAGAAGAACTAGA
The DNA here is from genome assembly GCF_018294505.1 of Triticum aestivum. Classification (NCBI taxonomy): domain Eukaryota; kingdom Viridiplantae; phylum Streptophyta; class Magnoliopsida; order Poales; family Poaceae; genus Triticum; species Triticum aestivum. The sequence goes on from NC_057800.1 coordinate 532,190,657, forward strand.
TAGTTCTTGAGGGTGACTCCACCAACATACTTCACTCTTATCATCTTGGCAAGAACAAGTGCAATCAACTTCCACATCTTGCACTAGTTCAAGGAGTCACAAACCCTCTTGTTGGTAAGACAAGGGACAAGGTAACCTAAAAGCTTTCATAGACATCATCTTGTGTGTGCATCACTCTATGTCTATGGATATCCTTGTTTGTTCCTTGTGGGACTAACCCGTGTAGGTATTGAAAGTGCAACTCACTCCAATGGATAGCTCCAAATGATCTACATCAACATTGAGCATCCACATCTTCAACATCTACATGAAGTCATCATCGACAAAACCCAAGGTCATTTCATCCCTCTTAGGGGGGACCTCACATCTAGGGGGAGCTTTACTCTAAGAATTGAGCTAAAGCAACTCTAATGGTGTGAACACAACAATGCTTTATGTAAAAGTGGTAACCCCACTTGTGCTTAAACGATGAGTATGACCTATGATCAAATGTTCTCATTTGACTCCTAAGTCAATATACTCATATATAGATGACCTAGTCATCGCAAATTGTTTGATAGATGCTAGAATTGGTTGTGCATGCTTTGCCACATATTTCAATTGCCATTTTATTGTGTGAGCATGTTGATTGCATATTTTACTCATTCGAGGACATCCACTTGTTGTTTTGATTGATTGGTTTTCTTTTCTTTTGCCAAGTGGATGGACAAGAATGCCTAAGAACCCTCTCTAGCTATCTATGCTTTTCTCGTCTCAAACTCTATTCATGCTACATCACAAAATTTGATCAAGTCAAATTCGAACCACTCTGTGTGAGGAGCACTCGGAGTCCCCGATTCGTCATAGACTTAAACTTCCAAAACTTCTTTGTGTGTTTCGGTCTGACCGATTCATCCATTTCGGTCATACCGAGATCACTAAGTCGATCTAGGTTTTCAATCTCGGTGCAACCGATTTGAACTTTTCGGTCACACCGAGTTGCTGTGATTGTCAACAGTTATGCATCTCAGTGCCACCGAGTTGTTCCACTCGGTCACACCGACAGGGTCGGGCTATATATACTCACGGGAATTTTTTTTGGAAATTTCTCCGAAACCCCTTCGCCCGCGCATAGCTCGCTCTGCCTCCTGGGTCAACAGATCGTCCTCCTCATCGCCAGCCGCCTCCTGTCGCTGGTCTCTGCCGCCGTTAACGGAATTCTTCCCCGCCGTTGCCGCCGTAGCGAGTTCATCGCCGAACTAGGGTATGGACTCGATCACAGTGCTATCCCCATCCGATTCCTAGCACATTGTGTTCATTATGATTCTTACCACGATTGAAACGTTTCTATCCAGTCAAAACACTCCGTAGATTAGAGTTGAATCGAAAATTTAGGGTTAGGTTTCCGTCGAAACCATCTTGGACCCACCGGGTTGCAGAACTCGGTTCCACCGATTCGGCCAAGGTCATTGCACATGTGGTTCTCGGTCTGACCGAGAATTGCAAATCGGTGTGACCGAGTTCAGGACTTTGTGAAACCCTAGCAGTCTCGGTGACACCAAACTGTGACTCGGTCTGACCGAGTTCACTAGTTTAGGTTCCAACAGCTGCTTCGGTATCACCGAGTTTGCAAATCGGATGATCCGAAATGCTTTCTGTGGAAAACTAAAACTAAGTTTTTGACTCATTTTTTTGCAAAAATCTCTGCATTTTGTGATGCTCATCCACTCTATCTCATCTACAATCTATTCACAGGGTGTGCACTTAGTGTTTGCAACATGTCTGACCAGAGTGACAGCCAGAACAGGTCAGAGGAGCAGGTTCACCTGAGTGAGGGCACTAGTCCCTCTAGCAGTTCAGATGATGGTAGCAGGAGCACCCCAAGCAATTTGCCAAAGAATGCCACTGGAGCAAGCAAGAAGAAAACTTCAGAGTCTGAGGATGAAGACTATGTGGCCACTGAGGATGAGGCCACATCAAAGAAGAAAGTGGTTAAGAAGGAGTACAGCTCAGCTGTAGTTAAGCCAGGTGTCAGTGTCAAAACCGGCGGATCTCAGGTAGGGGGTCCCGAACCGTGCGTCTAGGCCGGATGGCAACAGGAGACAAGGGACAGGAAGTTTTACCCAGGTTCGGGCCCTCTCGATGGAGGTAAAACCCTACGTCCTGCTTGATTAATATTAATGATATGGTTAGTACAAGAGTAGATCTACCACGAGATCGAGGAGGCTAAACCCTAGAAGCTAGCCTATGGTATGATTGTTGATGTGTATATTGTCCTACGGACTAAAACCCTCTGGTTTATATAGACACCGGGTAGGGTTAGGGTTACATAGAGTCGGTTACAATGGTAGGAGATCTGCATATCCGTATCGCCAAGCTTGCCTTCTCCGCCAAGGAAAGTCCCTTCCGGATGCGGGACGGAGTCTTGAATCTTGTATCTTCATAGTCCAGGAGTCCGGCTGAAGGTATAGTCCGGCCATCCGGACACCCCCTAATCCAGGACTCCCTCGGCAGCCCCTGAACCAGGCTTCAATGACGACGAGTCTGGCGCACATATTGTCTTCGGCATTGCAAGGCGGGTTCCTCCTCCAAGTACTTCATAGAAGATTTTGAACACAAAGATAGTGTCCGGCTCTGAAAAGTAAGTTTCCACATATTGCCATAGAGAGAATAATATTTACACAAATCTAATCTGCCGACGTATTCCGTAGTGTGACATCACACCACGGCCAAGCTTTTCTTCGAACCGTTTTACTGTCCCATCTCAGCGCGTTATGCAAGGCGGTTTCCTTGGCACGTCTTGTTAAAGTAGAGATCGTGTCCCCTTATCCCGGGATTCTCATCAATACGGGCGTGGGCAACCCAACCGCGCCATCGATTACGGCACTTGGAGATAAGCGAGTTTTATCAGGCTGGTGGGGACATGTAGCTGCGTCCACCCATATAAGGGGATAAAGATCCACCTTTTCACCTACGCCTTCTTCCTCCTTCGCCTATCCATTCTTGCGCACTCGAGCTCCAGTGCCCAAGTCCGCACTCCCAACCTCAACCTTCTCCAGCCATGTCCGGAGTGGGAGGCAAGTGGATGGTCTCCTCCGTCACGGAGGGACATATCAAAAAAGTTGAGGAAGGCCGGATACATGTCTAACGACATCGCGTACCGGCTCCCCGAAAAGGAGCAACTCATCCCCACCCCTAGGCCCCATGAGAGGGTGGTGTTCCTCCCCCATTTCCTCCGCGGACTGGGCTTCCCTCTCCACCCATTTGTCCGGGGGATCATGTTCTACTACGTCCTAGATTTCCACGATCTGGCCCCGAACTTCGTCCTCAACATCTCAGCGTTTATCGTCGTGTGCGAGGCCTTCCTCCGCATCCGCCCCCATTTCGGGCTCTGGCTCAAGACTTTCAACGTCAAGCCGAAGGTGGTGCGCGGCAGCCAGGTGGAGTGCGGAGGCGCCATGGTGGGCAAGATGGCCAACATCCTCTGTCTCGAGGGCTCCTTTGTGGAGACCCTGAAGGGGTGGCAATCGGGGTGGCTTTACATCACCAAGCCGCGCGACGCCGAATGGGTCGTACCCCCTAAGTTCCGGTCTGGACCCCCAACGCAGCTCACGTCCTGGAAAGAGACGGGCCTGTCGTGGGGTAAAAAAGGAGAGCTAACCAGACTCCAAACATGCGTCAAAACCCTGGTGGACAAGAAGCTCAAACTTGTCAACGTAGTCCAGGTTATGCTCATCCTCTTAATCCTCCCGTGCCAACAACGGGCTTTCAACCTATGGGAGTTCGACCCGGCGCGGCACCAAACTCTGAGCAGGCTCTTCATCATGATGTATGAAGATGCCTGGAAGGTGCTTTTCAAGGGCGCCGAGGCTCCCACATCCGCTACTGAGGATCGCGGATTCAGTGCGCAGCGTCATGCTCTCGCGGTAAGCTGTTTTTTTTCCTTTACAGGGTATCAGTTTTTCATAGTTTAACTCCATGCGAGATCTAAACTCCCTTTACCTTTGACAGGATTGGCAGGTGACCTCCGGACAGATCAACTGTCTGGCTCCTTTGCCCGAAGGCCCAGCGGATGCTCGCTTGGCGAAGCTGCTGGTTCCGGCACCCTATGTGGTGCCGGAGAAGAAGGTCAAGAAGAAGGCCACGGGGACTCGAAAGAGTGCCCGACGCCCGGAGGCGCCGGATTCATCATCCGACGAATCCAAGACACACTCCTCCCGCGAATACGAGGAGGAGGAAGAAGAGACCCCTCCCCCTCTAGCGGGGGAAGGGAAGAAAAGGAAGGCCGCCCCAACTCGGGAGGCCGAAGGGTCCAAGAAGGGGAAAACCCTTCCTCCGGACTACTCCACCGACGCCGACAGCGGCGGAGAGGAGTGGGCGCCTAGGTCCAAACCCCTGGCCAAATCATAAGTATCCGGATACCAGAGTAATTCGTAGTATTCGTTTATTGCACAGATTTTCCCTCATGTCGAATATGTTTATGCAGCCCACCCAAAGACCGGCTCGACGCGTTGTCGAGCGGCTCACTGGACTCATCGGATGTGAACTCGCTTCTGACGGCTTCCTCCCCCCGCCCTACGGACGACACCGAAGTGTTGTCCCAACAGGTTCCAAGCCGGGAGGAGGTGGTCCTGGAGGCGCCGCAAGGCGACCTCCTGGACTCCAGGAGCAAAGGGGATGAAACCCCCCAGGGATCCAAGTCTGGCTCTAGGCCGGACACCGCTCCGGAACCTTCAGAGGTTCCAGAGTCCGGCGAGGGACCTCCTTCCAAGGGGAGTAAGTCCGCCGCGCCGGTGGCCCCCGTCCAACCGGAGGTGCCGGACAATATGTAGGAGGTACTCCAAGGCGCCTCCATCGACGAGGAGCACCGTGCTATTATGAGTGTGGTGGTCCAGAAGGTTCAGTCCGCCAAGAGCGGGCTGACTGAAGCTTGTACTAGCCTTTTGACAGGCTTTGAGGTAAGTAAAGAATGTGTAAATAGTAGTACCGCATAGACAGTAGCCCCTGATGCTCTGTTTGGCGTTCGAGAAGAAAAGCCGAATAGAGGATCAAATAGAATTCGCAGGAGTCTAACAAATGAGTCAATATGCATATGCAGGCTTCCCTACTTGCGTCCGCCGCACTGACTGCGGAAGTGGACACGCTAAAGCAGAACCTCGAGCGGTCCGAGTAAGAGCTCGAGCGTGCCAAGAAGCAGCTCGAGGATAATGAAGGTAAGAAATACCTTGTTTTTAAATATATATAAAAGGTGCAATTACAAAGAATGACAAGATTATCGTGGCTATTTCAGGGGCCATGTCTGAAGTGGCGACCCTTAAGCAAGCGCTGGTCGAGGCCGAGAAGAGTGCGTCCTCGGAGCGCACCGAGCGGGAGAAGTATGAGGCCGAGGTTGGCAAGGTACGGCAAGAGTTCCAGGCTCTCATGAAAAAACATGAGAGTTTGGAGCTTGACTCTAAGACGCAAGCGTCCGAGCTTGCGGTGGCTATTGAAAATGCCAAATCTGCCAAGGCCGAATCCCAGAAGACCCTCCAGGAGTTGGATGAGGTGAAGAAGATAGCAGCGGGTAACGCATTCTTTATGCAAAGCAAACACATAAACGTGAGTTACTTGTTACTTACCCGAATCCGGAGCTCTCCAGGAGCGTTCGCTGATCTTCCCCGGAGTATATCCGATGCAATACCATTCTATCGAGCCGAGGAGGGCAGCTCGACGGAGAAGGTGTTCTAGTCTCAGTACGCTAAGGCCGGACACCCCGTGCCCCTGAGCGACCAGCTGAAGCAACTGGTCGAGCTCCACAAGGCGGCCGAACAGGCCATGAAGGGCCTCATTGTTCGGCTGTGGCCTGGAGGGGCCTTGCCTAGGAGCTATTTCGGGCTGGTGCGGCGGTTGGTGGATGCCTGTCCAAGGCTTGAAGTCATCAAGCGCTCCGTCTGCATTGAAGGTGCCCGTAGGGCCCTTTCCCGTGCTAAGGTGCACTGGGGCAAGCTGGACGCTGAGAAGCTGGTGAAGGACGGGCCACTGCCGGGGAAAGAGCATCGCAAGCCCGAGAATTACTATAAGGATGTTCTGAAGGGTGCCCGCCTTGTGGCGGATGAATGTTCTGGGGATGTATTTTTTGAGTGAAACTTGCTCGTTTTGTCCTGTGCGCTGAAAACTTGTTTATATGCGCTAAGCAATGCTGTTGGAATTTAAAATATTACCTTCTGTGCGGCTGTTTATCAATTCTGAGAGATGGCGAGTCGTCGGCTTCTGCCCCCATGCCGCTAGTGCTGGGGTGTTCAGGGATAAACCTGAGCGCTCTTTTTCCCATGTTTGGGTCCTTCAAGGGAGGCGCTCAGCACAACGAACAAGGCAATCAGACTATAATGCGTGAACACTCTCACTTAGCCATAGAATTCTATAATTTTAAATTTCGGCGAAGCCCCTGGTATTCGAAACACCGAGTTCGGGACGCTATCCATGCATTGGCCGGACAGAGCCAGCTCCTCGCCCTAAGCAGCATAAGTCTTTAGGGACTCGAAAAAACCTCTCAAACAGCGACCAGCTCTCGCTTCATCATGACAGTCAATTTTAGCTTTCTCCACTGAGGTGCTCGGCCCAGCTCAACTGGGGCACAACCGCAGTGGTTCTCCTAGTGCTACCTTAGCCGATATAGCGGAACGTAAGGCACAAAAACATAGGAGCCGGGCAAACCCAACTATTGACCCAAGACATGATTCAGAGCCGATGCATATAATGCTATAAGTTCGGGGGGCCGCACTTGTGAAAGTGTTCGGACTTCTCACACCATATTGAGGGGTACTGAAGCCCCTGGCGTATTTTGGCCGTACCAAATTGTACGGGTGCAACATGTCGTTAAGGAACATATATTTATAAAAGGATAATGCAAAAATAGACAAAAGCTATGCATTGTTTATTAAAAATAGTTGCGATCAAAGCAGAACGATACAAATAATGCGATAAGTGGAAGGTTGGACTAGTTAACATGTCCGTTCCAGGGGCAAGCTGCGGAATAGTATGCGGAACGGGTATACTGCTCATGATAGAGACCACCTGGGAGTTCCATAGTGCGGCGTGGCTTGTCTGCTTCCCTGGTTCTTGCATCGTTTGTGCGGCAATTGAACTGTCGAACATGCCTTCCGAAGGATGAAGTCCTGAAAGTAAGAGAAAACTAAAAAATTGGCAGCCACTGGTACGGTTTAAGCCATGTTTTGGGCGTGCCGTGATGGTGCCCCTCCCCCTGTGCCCATGGTATCTCTAGAGCGTAGTTATGTACGCGAAGTACTGGCGTCGCCTTTTCGTGAGGGTTGGGGTTGGGGCCGCATTGCTACGCCTGCTCGGATCATTCCAGGCGGTCTTGTTGTAGGTTACTCCGGGCGCGCTTGACAGTGTCCGGTCATTTAGTGGCCAGACTGGAGAACTGCCTGGAGAGGCTGCTTTGAACTTCCGCTACAAGGGCCGCCGTGTGCTCCTCCGTTCGGAGGGAGCGTTTGGTGTTTCCATTGACCGTAATTACTCCTCGTGGGCCTGGCATCTTGAGCTTAAGGTATGCGTAGTGCGGTACCGTGTTGAACTTAGCGAATGCGGTTCGCCCGAGCAGTGCGTGATAGCCACTGCGAAATGGGACTATGTCGAAGATTAACTCCTCGCTTCGGAAATTATCCGAAGATCCGAAGACCACTTCAAGTGTGACTGAGCCTGTACAGTTGGCCTCTACACCTGGTATTATGCCTTTAAAGGTCGTTTTGGTGGGCTTAATCCTCAAGGGATCTATGCCCATTTTCTGCACTGTATCCTGGTAAAGCAGGTTCAGGCTGCTGCCTCTGTCCATGAGGACTCTAGTCAGATGAAATCCGTCAATAATTGGGTCTATAACCAATGCGGCTAATCCGCCATGACGGATGCTAGTGGGGTGGTCCCTTAGATCAAAGGTGATCGGGCAGGAGGACCATGGGTTGAACTTTGGGGCGACTGGCTCTACCGCATATACGTCCCTTAATGCATGCTTCTGCTCCCTTTTGGGGACATGGGTTGCGTATATCATGTTCACCGTCCGCACTTGTGGGGGAAAACCCTTCTGTCCACTGTTGTTCGGCGGCCGGGGCTCCTCGTCGTCATTGCTATGCAACCCCTTGTCTTCATTTTCGGTGTTTATCTTGCCTGCCTGCTTGAACACCCAACAATCCTTGTTGGTGTGATTGGCTGGCTTTTCGAGGGTGCCATGTATCTGGCACGAGCGGTCGAGTATTCGGCCAAACTGGAAGGGCCCCTAGGATTCCTTTTGAATGGCTTTTTCCGCTAACCGGATTTAGAGCCTCTGAATCCGGCATTAACTGCTGTATCCTCAGCATTGTCGCCGTTAATGCGGCGCTTCTGCTTGTTGCGACGCGACCTGCCACTACTGTCCTTGGTGTCCGAATTACCAGGGTTCTTAGTCATATTGTTGCTACAAGCAAGCCAGTTGTCTTCTCCCGCGCAAAAGCGGGTCATGAGTGTCATGAGTGCTGCCATAGATTTCGGCTTTTCCTGTCCAAGGTGTCGGGCCAGCCACTTGTCGCGGATATTGTGTTTGAAGGCTGCTAAGGCCTCAGCGTCCGGACAGTCGACTATTTGATTTTTCTTTGTTAGGAATCATGTCCAGAATTGCCTGGGCGATTCCTCTGGCTGCTGAATTACGTGACTTAGGTCATCGGCGTCTGGGGGTCGCACGTAAGTGCCCTGGAAATTGTCGAGGAATGCGGCTTCCAGGTCCTCCCAACAACTGATTGATCCTGTTGGCAAGATGTTAAGACAATGCCGAGCTGGTCCTTTAAGCTTGAGTGGGAGGTATTTGATGGCGTGGAAATCATCGCCGCGGGCCATGTGGATATGAAGGAGATAATCCTCGATCCATACTGCAGGATCTGTTGTGCCATCATATGATTCAATGTTTACGGGTTTGAAACCCTCGGGGATTTGATGATCCATTATTTTGTCTGTAAAGCAGATGGGTGTGCGGCGCCTCTGTACTGGGCTATATCATGACGTAGCTCCAATGAGCCTTGTCTACTGTGTTCGGCCCCGCCGAATTTGTGGCCGGCGTGACGGTTACCGTTTTGAGCCGTGGGGCGCCCACGCGATCCGTAGATCGATCTTGTTTGCCTTGCCTTGTCCTCCAACATGTCTCGTAAGTCCGGCGCATATTCCCGCGCCTTGGTACGGGGTGTGGCTTGAGTGGAGGACCGAGAGGCCTCTCTGTCGCGACCACGAGGTGTCCGGTCGGCCGCATCAAGTGCTTCCTCCTCTAATCGGGGTAGCAACCTGCGCTTTGGGTAGCTCTTGGAGGGGCGTTCGAGTTTATGCTCTTCGGCCGCAAGGACTTCAGTCCATCTATCGACTAGCAAATCTTGATCAGCTCTAAGTTGTTGCTGTTTTTTCTTGAGGCTTCTTGCCGTGGCCATAAGCCTGCGTTGAAAACGCTTTTGCTCGACGGGATCCTCTGGCATGACGAATTCGTCATCGTCGAGGCTTGGCTCGTCTTCAGAGGGAGGCATATAATTATCGTCCTCGACCTCTCTGTCTGCCGCTCTCTCATGAGGGCTGGTTTCTCCATCCTCCTGTGTTAAATCTTGCTGGAGGGGGTTTTCTTCGGCGCTTTCCAGAGTATTATTATCTCCCGTGCTGGAATCACCGTGTTTGTTATGGCGGGATTTTGAGCGGTGCCGCTGATGCCGGCGCTTAGGCTGTTTCTTGGAGGGGTCATCCTCCGTTGTTCCATCGCCATCTCCCTCTTTTGGGGTGTCCACCATGTATATGTCATATGCCGAGGTGGCTTTCCATGGCCTAGTAGGTGATGGTTCTTCATCGTCTCCTTCATCGGCGTCCATACCGTCGATATCTTCGGAGTCGAAGTCGAGCTTGTCGGTTAAGTCGTCGACAGTGGCTACAAAGTGGGTGGTGGGTGGGCTTTGAATTTCTTCATCGTCCGTACCCCAACCTTGCTGACCATAGTCCGGCCAGGGCTCTCCTGATAAAGAGAGAGACTTCAGTGACTTCAGGATATCGCCAGAAGGCGAGTGCTGAAAGATGTCTGCGGCGGTGAACTCCATGATCAGTGCCCAATCAGATTCGATCGGCAGGGGCATGGGGGGCTCGGAGTCCAGAGAGGAGTCCGGCTCCTTGGAGTCACGGGTCTCGCAGAGTACGGGGCTGGTGCTTGGCTCAATCGTTGTTGGGGTTGCAGCCCCCGAGGTGGCGTCCAACCACCCGTCCTCGATCGGCGCAGTTGGCTCCGAATTAAGGGTCGAAGCCGGCGCGGGTGCGGCCTCCAGGGCACTGTTCGGCGGCAGAGCTAGATCATGCTCGTCGTGACAGTGCGGCGCGCTCGGCAGTGGCTCGAATCCGTCGAAGATCAAGTCCTCGCGGATGTCAGCCGTGTAGTTTAAACTTCCAAATCTGACCTGACGGTCAGGGGCGTAGCTTTCGATCTGCTCCAGATGGCCAAGTGAATTGGCCCGTAGTGCGAAGCCGCCGAAGATGAAGATCTGTCCGGGGAGGAAGGTCTCACCCTGGACTGCATCGCTATCGATGATCGTAGGAGCCATCGAGCCTGACAGCGACGACACAGAGGAACTCTCAATGAAAGCACCAATGTCGGTGTCAAAATCGGCGGATCTCGGGTAGGGGGTCCCAAACTGTGCGTCTAGGCCGGATGGTAACAGGAGACAAGGGACACAAAGTTTTACCCAGGTTCGGGCCCTCTCGATGGAGGTAAAACCCTACGTCCTGCTTGATTAATATTGATGATATGGGTAGTACAAGAGTAGATCTACCACGAGATCGAGGAGGCTAATCCCTAGAAGCTAGCCTATGGTATGATTGTTGATGTGTATGTTGTCCTACGGACTAAAACCCTCCGGTTTATATAGACACCGGGTAGGGTTAGGGTTACATAGAGTCGGTTACAATGGTAGGAGATCTGCATATCCGTATCGCCAAGCTTGCCTTCCACGCCAAGGAAAGTCCCTTCCGGACGCGGGACGGAGTCTTCAATCTTGTATCTTCATAGTCCAGGAGTCCGTCTGAAGGTATAGTCCGGCCATCCAGACACCCCCTAATCCAGGACTCCCTCACCAGGGATGAAGATCAAAAGGCCAGCAGGAAGACAACCAATGTCTAAGGCCAGAGCATCCTCTCAAGCATCTTTGGAATCTCAACCCAAAGAGCCTGCTGTAGAAGGAAAGAAAAGGAAGGAAAGGGTCAAGAAGACCATGGCCAGAGTGATTGGAAAGGCTTCCATGATGGAAGAAGAAGAGGAAGAAGAGGTTGCTGCACCAGCACCCAAGGCACAGAAGCTTATGGGTGATGCTATCAAGACAGGGGCTGCAACATCAAAGCCCAAAGAAGCACCCAAAGCTGCCTCCAAGCCCAAGACTGCACCAAAGAGAAATACCATAAACATACCAGCTACTGAGAAGAACAAGGCCCCAGTGCCTGAGACTGTTGTTGAAGAAGAAGATGAAGAGCATGTTCTGAGAAAATTGAAGCCAAAGTTTCCAGACCACAATGATGCTCATCCTGTGGCTGAGAACATGAGGATCAGGAGAGACTCAGGACTAAGGAAATGGAGAGAGTCAGATCCATATGCCACCAGGAGAAGGACTATTGTTGATTACAGGTTCCACACAAAGGAACAGCAGGATTTCTATGAGACAGTGATGCTGGACAATAAGCCTATAGTGTGTGAAATGAGGTGGGTCGACTGGAAGTATATCAAGGAAAATGAGGAACACTATCCTGGTGTGTTAGATAGCTTCAGTGCTTGTGGAGTTGCAGACTTTGTTGGGCAGAAGCTCACAAAGTGGAATGAGGATCTCATAATGCAATTCTACTCCACAGCACACTTCTATCTAGATGGCAGGATAGTATGGATGTCTGAAGGTACAAGGTACCACTCAACTATTGAGGAATGGGCAAATCTGATCAATGCTCCTAAGGAAAAAGAAGATGACTTGGATGTCTATGCCAAGAAGAACATGGATCACAACTCTATGGCAAATATGTACAAGGAGATTCCTGAAGATGATCTTGAGACTCACCAATTTGGGTCAGTAAAACACTTGCTGTCAGGGCTGCCTAAAATCAATTGGATCCTTAGGCACACTCTCTTGCCCAAGTCTGGTGATCACAGAATGATCAGAGGCCATTCAATTAACATGCTACATATATTTGATGTGCCATAGAAGTTCAAGGTCATGAGCCTTATAGTTGAGGCTATCAAGAGGACTGCAGCTGACCAGAAAAGAAGTTGTGGATATGCCCCACAGATCCAGGAGTTGATAAACTCAAAGATGGGCACATGCACATACTTGTTGGATAAGGAACACTTGCCTATCTATCCTGACTTCGAGGACAACCAAGTTGTGATGAATGAAGATGAACCCTCCTCAGTGCAAGCACAAGCAAAGAATGAGAAGGCAAAGATGGAGAAGGCTGCCAAGATGCCAACTCAAGAGGAGGCATCTGAGTACTTTTTGAAAAGCAAGCAGGACTAGCTTGGTTACTTGATAGCATCATCTCTGAGGATTGAGAAGGGGTTGGCCACCCTAACTCAAAACCAGGAATGCCTGGAAAGAATCGTGGAACAAAAATTCTATGATTTAGATGTCAAAGTAACTGAGATTCAGTCTGTTGTGGAGCAGCTACAGGATGACATGCAGGAGAGGAAGGGCAAGACAACCACTGATGCATTTTCCAGAGTGCCTTGAGCTCAGAGATCTGCTGCAGTGCCTGTACCGGACACTAGAGCCACTTCATCTGCACCAGCTACAGCTTCAGTGCCACCAGCTCCAGCACCTACCCCATCAGCTCCGTCTACTTCGACTGAAGCCTTCATCCTTGGAGTTCTCCGGACACCACCGCCTGAAGACCAAGCCTGAGAGACGTTCTAGTGCTATGCATTTTCTATGAACTTTTTGGTAACTTGTTGCCAAAGGGGGAGAGAAATGTATAGATCATAGGCTTCGAGAGAGAGCGTTGATTTTTATTCTCTCTTGCTTTGGTGGTTGAACTTTGTTTGTCTTTTGACTGCTTGAGATACTACACTATTATCTGTGAGACATTGATGATCATGTGGTTGATCATAAGCTACACTTATGCTTGTTAGATGATATTATCTTACTTATCCTTATATGATCATTCACTTTGCTTGGTGATGAGTGCATGTATTTAATTCTTATCATTTTCAGCGCTCCACCAATATGTATGTGACATGGAAGAGTAACCCATGATCCTAACTCATTGTGCATTTGCAGTCCAAAGCAAATCTTAAGATATGCACAAATTTAGGGGGAGCTCTTGCTTTTCACATACTTCTCAAAGCGACGATATATTTCACTCTTATTATCATTTGTCGAAGCTTTGATCTATATGTTGTCATCAATTACCAAAAAGGGGGAGATTGAAAGTGCAACTATCCCCGGGTGGTTTTGGTAATTCCTAACAACATATAGCTCACTGAGCTAACATTATTCCAAGATTAATATTTCAGGAAAAGCTCAATGAATGGCATGGCATGGATGAGGAAAGTGGATCCCTCAAAATTCTAAGGACAAAAAGTTTGGCTCAAGCTTCAAGATCAAGACTCTACATTTTATATTTTAGTGACCCAAGATCACATTGAGTCTATAGGAAAAGCCAATACTATCAAGGAGGGATGAGGTGTTGCTTAATGGCTTGCTTGCTCAAAGTGCTTAGTGATATGCTCCAAAACCCTCAACTACCTTCCCACATCCACATATGACCTAAACCAAAAGTCAAACTCGGCCCCACCGATTCTTTCTATCCGGCGCCACCGAGTTTCAAATGTCATAGCCACTGCCACAAACCCTAGCAATTCAGTTTCACCGATAGGGATCTCGGTCTCACTGAGATGGGATTGTAATCTCTCTATTTCCCTTCGTAACGTTTCGGTCTTACTGAGATGAGCGATCGGTCCCACCGAGATTGCAATGTAAACTCTCTGTTTCCCTTTTGTAACATTTTGGTCTCACCGAGATGAGCGAATCGGTCCCACCGAGTTTACCTGACCAACTCTCTGGTTAGCTTATTACCAAAATCGGTCCCACCGATTTTGTGTAATCGGTCACACCGAGATTATGTTATGCCCTAACCCTAACCATATCGGTCCTACCGAGGTGCATCTCAGTCCCACCGAAAATCCTAACGGTCACTAGGTTTGCTGAATCGGTCCGACCGAGTTTAACCATTCGGTCCCACCGAGTTTGGCAAATTGTCTGTAACGGTTAGATTCTGTGTGGAGGCTATATATATCCCTCCACCCACTCTTCATTTGTAGAGAGAGCCATCAGAACATACCTACACTTCCAATACACATTTTCTGATAGAGAACCACCTACACTTGTGTTGAGGTCAAGATATTCCATTCCAACCATATGAATCTTGATCTCTAGCCTTCCCCAAGTCGCTTTCCACTCAAATGTTCTTTCCACCAAATCCAAATCCTGTGAGAGAGAGTTGAGTGTTGGGGAGACTATCATTTGAAGCACAAGAGCAAGGAATTCATCATCACCACACCATTTGTTACTTCTTGGAGAGTGGTGTCTCCTAGATTGGCTAGGTGTCACTTGGGAGCCTCCGACAAGATTGTGGAGTTGAACCAAGGAGTTTGTAAGGGCAAGGAGATCGCCTACTTCGTGAAGATCTACCGCTAGTGAGGCAAGTCCTTCATGGGCGACGGCCATGATGGAATAGACAAGGTTGCTTCTTCATGGACCCTTCGTGGGTGGAGCCCTCCGTGGACTCGCGCAAACATTACCCTCCGTGGGTTGAAGTCTCCATCAACGTGGATGTACGATAGCACCACCTATCGGAACCATGACAAAAACATTCGTGTCTCCAATTGCGTTTGAATCCTCCAAACCCTTCCCTTTACATTCTTGCAAGTTGCATGCTTTACTTTCCGCTGCTCATATACTCTTTTTGCATGCTTGCTTGAATTGTGTGGAGATTGCTTAACTTGTGCTAAGATAGCTAAAATCTGCCAAGAACAAAAATTGGGAAAAGGCTAGATTTTTATTTGGTCAAGTAGTCTAATCAACCCCCCCTCTAGACATACTTTCGATCCTACAAACGGCTTCCATCGGACGTGGACTGTACGTGGTGAGGCTGACAGCTGGGTCCACAGCCGCAGCAAGGAAGTGCCTCCTTATTACGTGCAAAATAATTATTCCTCCACCTGACAGCGGGGACCCACTAAACGGGCCACCGTATTTCGCCCCCTGACTACTGGGACCCACCAGCTACATCTTCGCAGGCAAGGAAGTGCCTGACAGTCGGGACCCACCTGGTCGAAGCGTACGTAGCATTGTCATTCTGGTCGCGAACGTGTACGTACATATATACTGGTCGATGTAGAGGCGTGCACGTGTCGTAGTAGAGGCGCGCACATAGCATGTACACATACGTACAACGGCTAGGGTGCAAGAAAGAAAATACGGCCACGTATGTGTACATACGGGCGAGGTCTCGAACGCCTACTCGCGCATATGTACGGCCAGGGCTCGTGTACATGGCTGGGTCAGAACAGAGAAACAACATCGTCATTGTGTTCATGGCGAGGCAACGGAATGCGTCGTGTTCATGGGGAGCCAATGGAATGCGTCGTGTTCATGGGGAGGCAACAGAATGTGTCGTGTTCATCGGGAGGGCTTGGACGGAACAGGTGATGGAAAGGAGGCCTGGTGTACTGCAGAACGGAGGAAACGGCCTTGTGTTCGACCGGCCATGTTCAAAATGGGATCATGTTCATCGGGAGGGGTATGGCGTACCGCAAAACGGAGGAAACAGACCTCCTACGGTCGAAACGGGGGTCCTGTTGATCGGGAGGGGTGTGGTGTACCGCAAAACGGACGAAATGGACTTGTGTTGGAGCGCTACGGTCGAAACGGGGGTCCTGTTCATCAGGAAGGGTATGGCGTACCGCAAAATGGGACTCCACGGGATACTGTTCATCTCCACCGTTGACCCCCTCTAGCCTCCACGAGCTACTGTTCATCTACCGTCGACCTCCTCCAGCCTCCACCTGTTAATGTTCATCCACAGGCTTCTGTTCATCCAGCCTCCACTGTGCGCTACTCCACCGGCTACTGTTCAACCATCCCTCTCCACGGGCTCCTGTTCAACTACCCTTCCATGGGCTACTGTTCATCCCGCCCTCCACCGTCTACTGTTCATCCTGCCCTCCACGGGGTCCTGTTTATCCAGCCCCAACCGGCTCGATCGATCGGGGTCCTGTTCATCCAGAGGCAACACCACGGGGTCCTGTTCATCCACCCCCACCGGGAACT
>NC_057800.1:532207397-532355355 GCF_018294505.1 Triticum aestivum
ATCCAGAGGCAGCATCGATCGGCTTCAGTTAGCAGCAGTAGCGAAGGAATCGCTCGATCGGGTTCAGTTAACATCCATCGATCGATCGCTCGGGTTCAGTTAACAGCCATCGATCGATCGCTCGGGTTCAGTAACGCGTAGCCTGCAGTGCAATTGCTCGGGTTCAGTTAGAGCCCAACGCCTCGCTCGGGTTCAGTTTGAGCCAACGCCTCGCACACACGCGCGTACGTGTATGAGAGAAGCGCGCATCGCTCGGCCCCCGACCTACCACCGTAACCAGGAACTCCCCGAAATTTTCCTCCCCCTCGCTTCTACCACGGGGTTTTTCCATCATGGACGGCCCAAAGAATGTCATGCAGCTGCGTCTCCGGCCCGCCCAAGACGAAAAGCCCACTTTCTGTCATGATTTTTTGTCATAGAAGTAGGAGCCCACCACATCTATGATGATACCGGGTTTTGTCACAATTATCATCATAGAAGTATCATATGTATGACAGAAAAAAAAATCGTTCAGCCCAAAATGTCACGGATGTGTCTTTTTTTTGTAGTGCTTGCAACACAGGTAAGAACCCTTTCTTTAACTAATCCATTTTGAACTCCTTCAAAATCTTGTCAAGGTATGTGCTTTGTGTATGTCCTATCAAGCGTCTTGATCTATCTCTATAGATCTTGATGCTCAATATATAAGCAGCTTCACTGAGGTCTTTTATTGAAAAAAATCTTATTCAAGTATCCTTTTATGCTCTCCAGAAATTCTATATCATTCCCGATCAACAATATGCCATCCACATATAATATCAAAAATGCTACAGAGCTCCCACTCATTTTCTTGTAAATACAGGCTTCTCTGAAAGTCCGTATAAAACCATATGCTTTGGTCACCTCATCAAAGCGTATATTCCAAGTCCAAGATACTTGCACCAGTCCATAAATGGATCGTTGGATCTTGCACACTTTGTTAGCACCTTTAGGGTCGACAAAACCTTCTGGTTGGATCATATACAACTCTTCTTTAAGATATCCATTAAGGAATGCAGTTTTGACATCCATTTCCCAAATTTCATAAAATTCGGCAATTGCTAACATGATCGAACAGACTTAAGAATCACTACGAGTGAGAAAATCTCATCGTAGTCAACACCTTGAACTTTGTCGAAAACATTTTTTGCGACAAGTCGAGCTTTGTAGATAGTAACACTATCATCAGTGTCCATCTTCCTCTTCAAGATCCAGTTATTCTCAATGGCTTGCTGATCATCGGGCAAGTCCATCAAAGTCCACACTTTGTTCTCATACATGGATCCTATCTCAGATTTCATGGCCTCAAGCCATTTATCAGAATCTGGGCTCATCATCGCTTCCTCATAGTTCGTAGGTTCGTCATGGTCTAGTAACATGGCTTCCAGAACAGGATTACCATACCACTCTGGTGTGGAATGTGCTCTGGTTGACCTACGAGGTTCGGTAGTAACTTGATCCAAAGTTTCATGATCATTATCATTAGCGTCCTCACTAGTTGGTGTAGGCATCACGGGAATGGTTTTCTGTGATGAGCTACTTTCCAATTCGAGGGAAGGTACAATTACATCATCAAGTACTACTTTTCTCCCACTCACTTCTTTCGAGAGAAACTCCTTCTCTAGAAAGGATCTATTCTTAGCAACAAAGGTGTACCCCAACAGTTTCTTTTGGGTATCCTATGAAGACGCACTTCTCCGATTTGGGTTCGAGCTTATCAGGTTGAAGCTTTTTCACATAAGCATCGCAACCCCAATCTTTAAGAAACGACAGCTTAGGTTTCCTGCCAAACCATAGTTCATATGGTGTCGTCTCAACAGATTTAGATGGTGTCCTATTTAACGTGAATGTAGTTGTCTCTAACGCATAACCCCAAAATGATAGTGGTAAATCGGTAAGAGACATCATAGATCGCACCACATCCAATAAAGTACGATTACGATGTTCGGACACACCATTACGCTGTGGTGTTCCAGGTGGCGTGAGTTGTGAAACTATTACACATTATTTTAAATGAAGGCCAAACTCGTAACTCAAATATTCGCTTCCGCGATCAGATCGTAGAAACTTTATTTTCTTGTTATTATGATTCTCCACTTCACTCTAAAATTCTTTGAACTTTTCAAATGTTTCAGACTTGTGTTTCATTAAGTAGATATACCAATATCTGCTCAAATCATCTGTGAAGGCAGAAAATAATGATACATGTCACGTGCCTCAACACTCATCCGACTGCATACATTGGTATGTATTATTTCCAATAAGTTATTAGCTCGCTCCATTGTTCTGAAGAACGGAGTTTTAGTCATCTTGCCCATGAGGCATGGTTCACAAGTATCAAATGATTCATAATGAAGTGATTCCAAAATCCCATCTGCATGGAGTTTCTTCATGTGCTTTACAACAATATGACCTAAACGGCAGTGCTACAAGTATGTTGCACTATCATTATCAACTTTGCATCTTTTGGCATCAATATTATTAATATGTGTATCACTACGCTCGAGATTCAATAAACCATTTTCATTGGGTGTATGACCATAGAAGATTTTATTCAAGTAAACAGAACAACAATTATTCTCTGACTTAAATGAATAACCGTATTGCAATAAACATAGTCCAATCATATTTATGCTCAACGCAAACACCAAATAAAAATTATTTTAGGTTCAACACTAATCCCGAAAGTAAAGGGGGTGTGCGATGGTGATCTTATCAACCTTGGAATCACTTCCAGCACACATCGTCACCTTGCCCTTAACTAGTCTTTGTTCATTTTGCAACTCCTGTTTTGAGTTACTAATCTTAGCAACTGAACCGGTATCAAATACCCTGGGGTTACTATGAAAACTAGTAAAGTACACATCAATAACATGTATATCAAATATACCTTTGTTCACTTTGCCATCCTTCTTATCCGCCAAAGTTTTTTGGGCAGCTCCACTTCCAGTGACCATTTCCTTTGCAGTGGAAGCACTCAGTTTCAGGTTTGGGTCTAGCTTTTGGCTTCTTCATGGGAGTGGAAACTTTCTTGCCATTCTTCTTGAAGTTCCCTTTCTTTCCCTTGCCCTGTTTCTTGAAACTAGTGGTCTTGTTAACCATCAACACTTGATGCTATTTCTTTATTTCTACCTTTGCCGATTTAAGCATCGCGAAGAGCTTGGGAATCGTTTTTCGGTATCCCTTGCATATTATAGTTCACCATGAAGTTCTAGTAACTTGGTGATAGTGACTAGAGATCTCTATCAATCACTATTTTATCTGGAAGATTAACTCCCAATTGATTCAAGAGATTGTAGTACCCAGACATTCTGAGCACATGCTCACTAGCTGAGCTATTCTCCTCCATCTTGTAGGCAAAGTACTTGTCAGAGGTCTCATACCTCTTAACACGGGCATGAGTCTGAAATATCATTTTCAGCTCTTGGAACATCTCACATGTTCCATGGCATTCGAAATATTTTTGAAGTCCCGGATCTAAGCCGTAAAGCATGGTGCACTAAACTATCAAGTAGTCATCATACCAAGCTTGTCAAACGTTCATAACATCCGCATCTACTCCTGCAATAGGTCTGTCACCTAGCGGTGCATCAAGGACATAATTCTTCTATGCAGCAACGAGGATAATCGTCAGATCACGGACCCAGTCCGCATCATTTCTACTATCATATTTCAACTTAGTTTTCTCTCGGAACATATCAAAAACATAGGGCAGCTACAACGCGGGCTATTGATCTACAACATAAATATGCAAATACTATCAGGACTAAGTTCATGATAAATTAAGTTCAAGTAATCATATTACTTAAGAACTCCCACTTATATAGACATCCCTCGAGTCATCTAAATGATTACATGATCCAAATCAACTAAACCATGTCTGATCATCACGTGAGATGGAGTAGTTTTCAATGGTGAACACCTCTATGTTGATCATATCTACTATATGATTCATGTTCGACCTTTCGGTCTCCAGTGTTCTCAGGCCATGTTTGTACATGCTAGCCTCGTCAAGTTTAACCTCAATATTCCGCATGTGCAAAACTGTCTTGCACCAGTTGTATGTGAACATAGAGCTTATCACACCCGATCATCACGTGGTGTTTCGGCACGATGAACTATCTCAGGGAGAATGAAGGAAATATGCCCTAGAGGCAATAATAAAGTTATTATTTATTTCCTTATATCATGATAAATGTTTATTATTCATGCTAGAATTGTATTAACCGGAAACATAATACATGTGTGAATACATAGACAAACAGAGTGTCACTAGTATGCCTCTACTTGACTAGCTCGTTGATCAAAGATGGTTATGTTTCCCAACCATAGACATGAGTTGTCATTTGATTAACGGGATCACATCATTAGGAGAATGATGTGATTGACTTGACCCATTCCGTTAGCTTAGCACTTGATCGTTTAGTTTGTTGCTATTGCTTTCTTCATAACTTATACATGTTCATATGACTATGAGATTATGCAACTCCCTTTTACCGGAGGAACACTTTGTGTGCTACCAAACGTCACAACCTAACTGGGTGATTATAAAGGTGCTCTACAGGTGTCTCCGAAGGTACTTGTTGGGTTGGCATATTTCGAGATTAGGATTTGTCACTCTGATTGTCGGAGAGGTATCTCTGGGCCCTCTCGGCAATGCACATCACTCAAGCCTTGCAAGCATTGCAACTAATAAGTTAGTTGCGGGATGATGTATTACGGAATGAGTAAAGAGACTTGCCAGTAACGAGATTGAACTAGGTATTAAGATACTGACGATCGAATCTCGGGCAAGTAACATACCAATGACAAAGGGAACAACGTATGTCGTTATGCGGTTTGACCGATAAAGATCTTCGTAGAATATGTAGGAGCCAATATGAGCATCCAGGTTCCGCTATTGGTTATTGACCGGAGACGTGTCTCGGTCATGTCTACATAGTTCTCGAACCCGTAGGGTCCGCACGCTTAAAGTTCGGTGACGATCGGAATTAGGGTTTTTGTGTTTTGATGTACCGAAGGCTGTTCGGAGTCCCGGATGTGATCACGGACATGGCGAGGAGTCTCGAAATGGTCGAGACATAAAGATTGATATATTGGAAGCCTATATTTGGATATCGGAAACGTTCCGGGTGAAATTGGGATTTTACCGGAGTACCGGGGGGTTAGCGGACCCCCCCGGGGGGGTTATTGGGCCTACATGGGCCATAAGGGAGAAGAGGAGGGCCGGCCAGGGCAGGCCGCGCGCCCCCTCCCCCCCTTGTCCAAATAGGACAAGGAAGGGGGGCGGCGCCCCCCTTTCCTCTTTCTCCCTTCCCCCTTCCTTTTTCCCACAAGGCAAGAGGGGGGGGTCCTACTCCCGGTGGGAGTAGGACTCCTCCAGGCGCACCCCTAGGGCCGGCTGCACCTCCCCCTCTCCCTCCTTTATATACGGGGGCAAGGGGGCACCCCATGACACACAAGTTGATCTTCGTGATCGTTCCTTAGCCGTGTGCGGTGCCCCCTTCCACCATATTCCACCTCGGTCATATCGTAGCGATGCTTAGGCGAAGCCCTGCGTTGGTAGAACATCATCACCATCATCACGCCATCATGTTGACGAAACTCTCCCTCAACGTTTTGCTGGATTGGAGCTCGAGGGACGTCACCGAGTTGAACGTGTGTAGAACTCGGAGGTGACGTACGTTCGGTACTTGGATCGGTCGGATCGGGAAGACGTACGACTACTTCCTCTACATTGTGTCAACGCTTCCATTGTCGGTCTATGAGGGTACGTAGACAACACTCTCCCCTCTCGTTGCTATGCGTCACCATGATCTTGCGTGTGCGTAGGAATTTTTTTGAAATTACTACGTTCCCCAACAGTGGCATCCGAGCCTAGGTTTTATGCGTTGATGTTATATGCACGAGTAGAACACAAGTGAGTTGTGGGCAATATAAGTCATACTTCTTACCAGCATGTCATACTTTGGTTCGGCGGTATTGTTGGATGAAGCGGCCTGGACCGACATTACGCGTACGCTTACGCGAGACTAGTTCTACCGACGTGCTTTGCACATAGGTGGCTGGCGGGTGTCAGTTTCTCCAACTTTAGTTGAACCGAGTGTGGCTATGCCCGGTCCTTGAGAAGGTTAAAACAGCACCAACTTGACAAACTATCGTTGTGGTTTTGATGCGTAGGTAAGAACGGTTATTGCTAAGCCTGTAGCAGCCACGTAAAACTTGCAACAACAAAGTAGAGGACGTCTAACTTGTTTTTGCAGGGCATGTTGTGATGTGATATGGTCAAGACATGATGCTAAATTTTATACATATGAGATAATCATGTTTTTTAACCGAGTTATCGGCAACTGGCAGGAGCCATATGGTTGTCGCTTTATTGTATGCAATACAATTGCGCTGTAATGCTTTACTTTATCACTAAGCGGTAGCAATAGTCATGGAAGCATAAGATTGGCGAGACGACAACGATGCTACGATGGTAATCAAGGTGTCATGCCGGTGACGATGGTGATCATGACGGTGCTTCGGAGATGGAGATCACAAGCACAAGATGATGATGGCCATATCATATCACTTATATTGATTGCATGTGATGTTTATCTTTTATGCATCTTATCTTGCTTTGATTGACGGTAGCATTATAAGATGATCTCTCACTAAATTTCAAGATAAAAGTGTTCTCCCTGAGTATGCACCGTTGCCAAAGTTCATCGTGCCCAGACACCACATGATGATCGGGTGTGATAAGCTCTGCGTCCATCTACAACGGGTGCAAGCCAGTTTTGCACACGCAGAATACTCAGGTTAAACTTGACGAGCCTAGCATATGCAGATATGGCCTCGGAACACTGAGACCGAAAGGTCGAGCGTGAATCATATAGTAGATATGATCAACATATTGATGTTCACCATTGAAAGCTACTCCATTTCACGTGATGATCGGTTATGGTTTAGTTGATTTGGATCACGTGATCACTTAGAAGATTAGAGGGATGTCTTTCTAAGTGGGAGTTCTTAAGTAATATGATTAATTGAACTAAAATTTATCATGAACTTAGTACCTGATAGTATCTTGCTTGTCTATGTTTGTTTTTAGATAGATGGCCCGTGTTGTTGTTCCGTTGAATTTTAATGCATTCCTTGAGAAAGCAAGGTTGCAAGACGATGGTAGCAATTACACGGACTGGGTCCGTAACTTGAGGATTATCCTCATTGCTGCACAGAAGAATTGCGTCCTGGAAGCACCGCTAGGTGCTAGGCCTGCTGCTGGAGAAACATCAGATGTTATGAAGGTCTGGCAGAGCAAAGCTGATGACTACTCAATAGTTCAGTGTGCCATGCTTTACGGCTTAGAATCGGGACTTCAATGACATTTTGAACGTCATGGAGCATATGAGATGTTCCAGGAGTTGAAGTTAATATTTCAAGCAAATGCCCGGATTGAGAGATATGAAGTCTCTAATAAATTCTATAGCTGCAAGATGCAGGAGAATAGTTCTGTCAGTGAACATATACTCAAAATGTCTGGGTATCATAATCACTTGACTCAACTGGGGGTTAATCTTCCTATTGATAGTGTCATTGACAGAGTTCTTCAATCACTGCCACCAAGCTACAAGAGGTTCGTGATGAACTATAACATGCAAGGGATGGATAAGACAATTCCCGAGCTCTTCGCAATGCTAAAGGCTGTGGAGGTAGAAATCAAGAAGGAGCATCAAGTGTTGATGGTCAACAAGACCGCCAGTTTCAAGAAAAAGGGCAAAGGGAAGAAGAAGGGGAACTTCAAGAAGAACAGTAAGCAAGTTGCTGCTCAAGAGAAGAAACCCAAATCTGGACCTCAAACTGAAACTGAGTGCTTCTACTGCAAGCAGACTGGACACTGGAAGCGGAACTGCCCCAAGTATTTGGCGGATAAGAAGGATGGCAAAGTGAACAAAGGTATATGTGATATACATGTTATTGATGTGTACCTTACTAGAGCTCGCAGTAGCACCTGGGTATTTGATACTAGTTCTGTTGCTAACATTTGCAACTCGAAACAGGGACTACGGATTAAGCGAACACTGGCAAAGGACAAGGAGATGATGCGTGTGGGAAATGGTTCCAAAGTCGATGTGATCACAGTCAGCACGCTACCTCTACATCTACCTTCGGGATTAGTTTTAGACCTAAATAATTGTTATTTGGTGCCAGCGTTGAGCATGAACATTATATCTGGATCTTGTTTGATGCGAGACGGTTATTCATTTAAATCAGAGAATAATGGTTGTTCTATTTATATGAGTAATATCTTTTATGGTCATGCATCCTTGACGAGTGGTCTATTTTTGATGAATCTCGATAGTGGTGATACACATATTCATAATGTTGACACCAAAAGATGCAGAGTTGATAATGATAGTGCAACTTATTTGTGGCACTGCCGTTTAGGTCATATCGGTGTAAAGCACATGAAGAAACTCCATACTGATGGACTTTTGGAATCACTTGATTATGAATCACTTGGTACTTGCGAACCGTGCCTCATGGGCAAGATGACTAAAACGCCGTTCTCCGGTACTATGGAGAGAGCAACAGATTTGTTGGAGATCATACATACAGATGTATGTGGTCCGATGAATATTGAGGCTCGTGGCGGATATCGTTATTTTCTCACCTTCACAGATGATTTAAGCAGATATGGGTATATCTACTTAATGAAACATAAGTCTGAAACATTTGAAAAGTTCAAAGAATTTCAGAGTGAAGTTGAAAATCATCATAACAAGAAAATAAAGTTTCTACGATCTGATCGTGGAGGAGAATATTTGAGTTACGAGTTTGGTCTACATTTGAAGCAATGCGGAATAGTTTCGCAACTCACGCCACCCGGAACACCACAGCGTAATGGTGTGTCCGAACGTCGAAATCGTACTTTACTAGATATGGTGCGATCTATGATGTCTCTTACAGATTTAGTGCTATCGTTTTGGGGTTATGCTTTAGAGACAGCTGCATTCACGTTAAATAGGGCACCATCGAAATCTGTTGAGATGACACCTTATGAACTATGGTTTGGCAAGAAACCAAAGTTGTCGTTTCTGAAAGTTTGGGGCTGCGATGCTTATGTGAAAAAGCTTCAACATGATAAGCTCGAACCCAAATCGGAGAAATGTGTCTTCATAGGATACCCAAAGGTTTCCTTTTGGGTACACCTTCTATCACAGATCCGAAGGCAAGACTTTTGTTGCTAAGAATGGATCCTTTCTAGAGAAGGAGTTTCTCTCAAAAGAAGTGAGTGGGAGAAAAGTAGAACTTGATGAGGTAAATGTACCTGCTCCCTTATTGGAAAGTAGTACATCACAGAAACCGGCTTCTGTGACACCTACACCAATTAGTGAGGAAGCTAATGATAATGATCATGAAACTTCAGATCAAGTTACTACCGAACCTCGTAGATCAACCAGAGTAAGATCCGCACCAGAGTGGTACGGTAATCCTGTTCTGGAAGTCATGCTACTAGATCATGATGAACCTACGAACTATGAAGAAGCTATGGTGAGCCCAGATTCCGCAAAATGGCTAGAAGCCATGAAATCTGAGATGGGATCCATGTATGAGAACAAAGTGTGTACTTTGGTTGACTTGCCCGTTGATCGGCAAGCAATTGAGAATAAATGGATCTTCAAGAAGAAGACTGACGCTGACGGTAATGTTACTGTCTACAAAGCTTGACTTGTTGCGAAAGGTTTTCAACAAGTTCAAGGGATTGACTACGATGAGACCTTCTCACCCGTAGCGATGCTTAAGTCTGTCTGAATCATGTTAGCAATTGCCGCATTTTATGATTATGAAATTTGGCAAATGGTTGTCAAAACTGCATTCCTGAATGGATTTCTGGAAGAAGAGTTGTATATGATGCAACCAGAAGGTTTTGTCGATCCAAAGGGAGCTAACAAAGTGTGCAAGCTCCAGCGATCCATTTATGGACTGGTGCAAGCCTCTAGGAGTTGTAATAAATGCTTTGATAGTGTGATCAAAGCATTTGGTTTTGTACAGACTTTTGGAGAAGCATGTATTTACAAGAAAGTGAGTGGGAGATCTGTAGCATTTCTGATATTATATGTGGATGACATATTATTGATTGGAAATGATATAGAATTTCTGGATAGCGTAAAGGGATACTTGAATAAGAGTTTTTCAATGAAAGACCTCGGTGAAGCTGCTTACATATTGGGCATTAAGATCTATAGAGATAGATCAAGACGCTTAATTGGACTTTCACAAAGCACATACCTTGACAAAGTTTTGAAGAAGTTCAAAATGGATCAAGCAAAGAAAGGGTTCTTGCCTATGTTACAAGGTGTGGAGTTGAGTAAGACTCAATGTCCGACCACCGCAGAAGATAGAGAGAAAATGAAAGATGTTCCCTATGCTTCGGGCATAGGCTCTATCATGTATGCAATGTTGTGTACCAGACCTGATGTGTGCCTTGCTATAAGTCTAGCAGGGAGGTACCAAAGTAATCCAGGAGTGGATCACTGGACAGCGGTCAAGAACATCCTGAAATACCTGAAAAGGACTAAGGATATGTTTCTCGTATATGGAGGTGACAAAGAGCTCATCGTAAATGGTTACGTTGATGCAAGATTTGACACTGATCCAGACGATTCTAAATCGCAAACCGGATATGTGTTTATACTAAACGGTGGAGCTGTCAGTTGGTGCAGTTCTAAACAAAGCGTCGTGGCAGGATCTACATGTGAAGCGGAGTACATGGCTGCTTCAGAAGCAGCAAATGAAGGAGTCTGGATGAAGGAGTTCATATCCGATCTAGGTGTCATACCTAGTGCATCGGGTCCAATGAAAATCTTTTGTGACAATATTGGGGCAATTGCCTTGGCAAAGGAATCCAGATTTCACAAGAGAACCAAGAACATCAAGAGACGCTTCAATTCCATTCGAGATTTAGTCCAAGTGGGAGACATAGAAATTTGCAAGATACATACGGATCTGAATGTTGCAGACCTGCTGACTAAGCCTCTTCCACAAGCAAAACATGATCAGCACCAAGGCTCCATGGGTGTTAGAATCATTACTGTGTAATCTAGATTATTGACTCTAGTGCAAGTGGGACACTGAAGTAAATATGCCCTAGAGGCAATAATAAAGTTATTATTTATTTCCTTATATCATGATAAATGTTTATTATTCATGCTAGAATTGTATTAACCGGAAACATAATACATGTGTGAATACATAGACAAACAGAGTGTCACTAGTATGCCTCTACTTGACTAGCTCGTTGATCAAAGATGGTTATGTTTCCTAACCATAGACATGAGTTGTCATTTCATTAACGGGATCACATCATTAGGAGAATGATGTGATTGACTTGACCCATTCCGTTAGCTTAGCACTTGATCGTTTAGTTTGTTGCTATTGCTTTCTTCATAACTTATACATGTTCCTATGACTATGAGATTATGCAACTCCCTTTTACCGTAGGAACACTTTGTGTGCTACCAAACGTCACAATGTAAATGGGTGATTATAAAGGTGCTCTACAGGTGTCTCCGAAGGTACTTGTTGGGTTGGCGTATTTCGAGATTAGGATTTGTCACTCCGATTGTCAGAGAGGTATCTCTGGGCCCTCTCGGTAATGCACATCACTCAAGCCTTGCAAGCATTGCAACTAATAAGTTAGTTGTGGGATGATGTATTACGGAACGAGTAAAGAGACTTGCTAGTAACAAGATTGAACTAGGTATTAAGATACCGACGATCGAATCTCGGGCAAGTAACATACCAATGACAAAGGGAACAACGTATGTTGCTATGTGGTCTGACCGATAAAGATCTTCGTAGAATATGTAGGAGCCAATATGAGCATCCAGGTTCCGCTATTGGTTATTGACCGGAGACGTGTCTCGGTCATGTCTACATAGTTCTCGAACCCGTAGGGTACGCACGCTTAAAGTTCGGTGACGATCATAATTAGGGTTTTTGTGTTTTGATGTACTGAAGGCTGTTCGGAGTCTCGGATGTGGTCACGGACATGAAGAGGAGTCTCGAAATGGTCGAGACATAAAGATTGATATATTGGAAGCCTATATTTGGATATCGGAAACGTTCCGGGTGAAATCGGGATTTTACCAGGGTACCGGGGGGTTACCGGAACCCCCCGGGGGTTATTGGGCCTACATGGGCCATAAGGGAGAAGAGGAGGGCCGGCCAGGGCAGGCTGCGCGCCCCCTCCCCCTCTAGTCCGAATAGGACAAGGAAGGGGGGCGGCGCCCCCCTTTCCTCTTTCTCCCTTCCCCCTTCCTTTTCCAACAAGGCAAGAGGGGGGAGTCCTACTCCCGGTGGGAGTAGGACTCCTCCAGGCGCACCCCTTGGGCCGGCCGCACCTCCCCCACTCCCTCCTTTATATACGGGGGCAAGGGGGCACCCCATGACACACAAGTTGATCTTTGTGATCGTTCCTTAGCCGTGTGCCGTGCCCCCTTCCACCATATTCCACCTCGGTCATATCATAGTTGTGCTTAGGCGAAGCCCTGCGTCGGTAGAACATCATCACCGTCATCACGCCGTCGTGCTGACGAAACTCTCCC
Organism: Triticum aestivum; assembly: GCF_018294505.1. Taxonomy (NCBI): domain Eukaryota; kingdom Viridiplantae; phylum Streptophyta; class Magnoliopsida; order Poales; family Poaceae; genus Triticum; species Triticum aestivum. The sequence continues at coordinate 532,220,015 of NC_057800.1, forward strand.
TCAACGTTTTGCTGGATTGGAGCTCGAGGGACGTCGCCGAGTTGAACGTGTGCAGAACTCAGAGGTGTCGTACGTTCGGTACTTGGATCGGTCGGATCGGGAAGACGTACGACTACTTCCTCTACGTTGTGTCAACGCTTCCGTTGTCGGTCTACGAGGGTACGTAGACAACACTCTCCCCTCTCGTTGCTATGCATCACCATGATCTTGCGTGTGCATAGGAATTAATTTGAAATTACTACGTTCCCCAACAGAGAACACTTATACCTTAAAATTTTAGTGAGAGATCATCTTATAATGCTACCGCCGTACTAAGCAAAATAAGATGCATAAAAGATAAACATCACATGAAATCAAAATATGTGACATGATATGGCTGATGACCCACAAGTATAGGGGATCTATCATAGTCCTTTCGAGAAGTAAGAGTGTCGAACCCAACGAGGAGCAGAAGGAAATGATAAGCAGTTTTCCGTAAGGTATTCTCTGCAAGGACTGAAATTATCGGTAACAGATAGTTTTGTGATAAGGTAATTTGTAACGGGTAACAAGTAATAAAAGTAAATAAGGTGCAGCAAGATGGCCCAATCCTTTTTGTAGAAAAGGACAAGCCTGTACAAACTCTTATATAAAGAAAAGCGCTCCCGAGGACACATGGGAATTATCGTCAAGCTAGTTTTCATCACGCTCATATGATTTGCGTTCGGTACTTTGATAATTTGATATGTGGGTGGACCGGTGCTTGGGTACTATCCTTCCTTGGACAAGCACCCCACTTATGAATAACCCCTCTAGCAAGCATCCGCAACTACAAAAGAAGTATTAAGGTAAACCTAACCATAGCATGGAACATATGGATCCAAATCAGCCCCCTACGAAGCAACTCATAAACTAGGGTTTAAGCTTCTGTCACTCTAGCAACCCATCATCTACTTATTACATCCCAATGCCTTCCTCTAGGCCCAAACAATGGTGAAGTGTCATGTAGTCGACGTTCACACGACACCACTAGAGGAAAGACAACATACGTCTCATCAAAATATTGAATGAATACCAAATTCACATGACTACTTATAGCAAGACTTCTCCCATGTGCTCGGGAACAAACGTAACTACTCACAAACCATACTCATGTTCATAATCAGAGGGGCATTAATATGCATAAAGGATCTGAACATATGATCTTCCACCGAATAAACCAACTAGCATCAACTACAAGGAGTTATCAACACTACTAGCAACCCACAGGTACCAATCTGAGGTTTTGAGACAAAGATTGAATACAAGAGATGAACTAGGGTTTGAGATGAGATGCTGCTGGCGAAGACATTGATGGAGATTGACCCCCTCCCGGTGAGAGAATCTATGGTGGTGACGATGGTGATGATTTCCCCCTCCCGGAGGGAAGTTTCCCTGGCAGAACAGCTCCGCCGGAGCCCTAGATTGGTTCCGCCAAGGTTCCACCTCGTGGCAGTGGAGTTTCGTCCCATGAGCTTGCTTATGATTTTTTTTCCTGGATGAAAGACCTCATATAGCATAAGATGGGCAGGGCTGCTAGAGGGCCCATGAGGCAGGGGCGCGCCTAGGGGGTAGGGCACACCCCCCACCCTCATGGATGGTGGGTGGCCCCCCTCTGGTACTTCCTTCACCCAATATTTTTTATATATTCTGAAACGTGCTCCCGTGAAGTTTCAGGACTTTTGGAGTTGTGCAGAATAGGTCTCTAATATTTGCTCCTTTTCCAGCCCAGAATTCCAGCTGCCGGCATTCTCCCTCTTCAAGTAAACCTTGTAAAATAAGAGAGAATAGGCATAAGTATTGTGACATAGTGTGTAATAACAGCCCATAATGCAATAAATATCAATATAAAAGCATGATGCAAAATGGACGTATCAACTCCCCCAAGCTGAGACCTCGCTTTGTCCTCAAGCGAAAGCCGATATCGAAAAATATGTCCACATGTTTAGAGATAGAGGTGTTGATAAAATAAAATACGGACATGAGGGCATCATGATCATTCTTAGGACAACAACATATATATATATATATATATTGTCATATGATTTCTTATGCTAAAGTAACAATTCAATCACAATTTCAAGTATGAATCAGAAACTTCATTGAAAACTAACAAACTATAATCTCAGTCATTGAAGCAATTGCAGTTTATCATAACATCGAAAAGAGTCAATATAAGAGCTTTTCCGCAAGTCCACATACTCAACTATCATTTAGTCCTTCACAATTGCTAACACTCATGCAATATTTATGGGTATGAAGTTTTAATCGGACACAGAGAAAGATAGTGGCTTATAGTTTTGCCTCCCAACCTTTTACCTCAAGGGTAATGTCAACAACAATAGTTCATGAAAACTCCATCCAATTAGCTATATATATATATATATATCTGGATCCTTCCAACACATTGTGCTTGCCAAAGGATAAAATGTAAAAAAGGAAAGGTGAAGATCACCATGACTCTTGTATGAAGTATAAGACAAGAATAAAATATAGGCCCTTCGTAGAGGGAAGCAGAGGTTGTCATGCGCTTTTATGGTTGGACGCACAAAATCTTAATGCGAAAGAATGTCACTTTATTGCCACTTGTGATATGGACCTTTATTATGAAGTTCGTCACTTTTATTTCTTCCACATCACAAGATCATATAAAGATTATTTTCTCCACACTAATAAATCATTCATATTTAGAGAGCAATTTTTTATTGCTTGCAACAATGACAACTTACTTGAAGGATCTTACTCAATCCATAGGTAGATATGATGGACTCTCATGGCAAAACTGGGTTTAAGGATATTTGGAAGCACAAGTAGTATCTCTACTTGGTGCAAAGAATTTGGCTAGCATGAGAGGGAAAGGCAAGCTCAACATGTTGGATGATCCATGACAATGTAATTTATTTCGGATGTAAGAAAACATAACCCATTAAGTTGTCTTCCTTGTCCAATATCAACTCTTTAGCATGTCATATTTTAATGAGTGATCACAATCATAAAAGATGTACAAGATAGTATATTTCTATGTGAAAACCTCTCTTTCTTTATTACTTCTTATTAATTACAACGATGACCAAAACTATGTTTGTCAACTCTCTACAACTTTTATTCATCATGCTCTTTATATGTGAAGTCATTACTCTCCATAAGATCCATATGATCTCTTTATTTCTTTTTATTCTTTCTCTTTTATTTTATTCCCTCAAGATCATAGCAAGATAATCAAGCCCTTGACTAAACACAAATCTTTATTATATATAGCTCACGGACTCGATTACATAGAAGGATCATAAAGCAAAACTCAAAACTAGATCATACTAAAACTTTATTCTACTAGATCAAGATATTACCAAAAGGATCGAACTAAGAAAAATGGTAAAGATAAAAGTGTGATGGTGATACGATACCGGGGCACTCCCCCAAGCTTGGAAGTTGCCAAGGGGAGTGCCCATACCCGATACTCAGTTCTTGTTTGTTGGTGAAGAAGGCGTTGGTGATGATGGATAGTCGCACATCGAGCGTAGGAGATCCTCCAATTTGCGGATAATTCCCTTGAGTGTGATGATATGCTCCTTCAAAATATTTTCACTTGTGAGATACTTGTTTTGAATGCGAGCTAACTCAATCATCTTGAAAGCTTCAATCTTCGTTGGGGTAAAGAGATTGTGATGAGTTTGAAGGATGTCTTCTTCTACTACTGTCGGAACTTTATCCCCCATGGCCTTCTTGATCCCATCATCCTTGTTGATATCTCCGGGCTCTTCTCTCTTCTGCTCTATCTTCATTAGCCAAGCATTGTTGCCCTCATTGTTGGAGGAGGTGGGAGATGACATGGTGCCTGGCCTTGATAACCCTGGCAGAAAATAGCTCGAAACAAAAGCAGGAGATATTTGCGTGGTACGGTGATCAAAACCTTCGGGAGATTATATAATGAATTTTTACCGACCAAAAGAAGTATCATGCAAGAAAACAGAGTTCGGAGGGCACACGAGTTGCCCACGAGGCAGGGGGTGCACCCAGGGGTAGGGCGCGCCCACCACCCTCATGGATGCCTCGTGTCCTTCCCGGACTACTTCTTATTTTCCTAGTTTCTTAAATATTCCAAAATGGAGAAAAATTGCTATTAGAACTGTTTTGGAGTTGGTTTACTTACCATACCACATACCTATTCCTTTTCGGAGTCTGAAATGTTATGGAAAGTGTCCCTTATGTATTCCTCCGGGGTTACGGTTTCAATAACATTAGTTTCAACATTTATGGGATTACCTGAGATATCATGTTTGATTCTTTGACCGTTCACCACCCTCGGATTTGTGCCTTTGAAGTTGTTGATTTTTATGGCACCAGAACGATAGACCTCCTCGATGACGTAAGGACCTTCCCATTTAGAGAGGAGTTTTCCTGCAAAAAATCTTAAGACAAGAGTTGTATAACAATACATAATCACCTACATTAAACTCACATTTCTGTATCCTTTTGCCATGCCATCTTTTAACTTTTTCTTTAAACAGTTTGGCATTCTCATAAGCCTGGGTTTTCCATTCATCAAGAGAGATAATGTCAAAAAGCCTCTTCTCATCGGCAAGTTTGAAATCATAATTGAGCTCTTTAATGGCCCAATATTTCTTATGTTCTGGTTTGAGAGGTAAGTGACAAGCTTTTCCATAAACCATTTTATACGGAGACATGCCCATAGGATTCTTATATGCAGTTCTATAGGCCCATAATGCATCATCAAGTTTCTTGGACCAATTCTTTCTAGATCTATTAACAGTCTTTTGCAAAATTAATTTAAGCTCTCTATTACTCAATTCTACTTAACCACTAGACTGTGGGTGATATGATATATGATTAACATCATACTTAGCAAGAATTTTACGAAAGGCACCATGAATAAAATGTGAACCACCATCGGTCATTAAATGTCTAGGGACTCCAAACCTCGGAAAAATAACTTCTTTAAGCATCTTAATAGAGGTGTTATGATCAGCACTACTAGTTGGAATAGCTTCTACCCACTTAGTAACGTAATCAACAGCAACTAAAATATGTGTATACCCATTAGAGGAAGGAAACGGCCCATATAATCAATGCCCCAAACATCAAATGGTTCAATAACAAGTGAATAACTCATAGGCATTTCTTGACGTCTACTAATATTACCAATTCTTTGACATTCATCACAAGACAAGACAAACTTACGGGAATCTTTGAAGAGAGTAGGCCAATAAAAACTGGATTGCAATACCTTATGTGTAGTTCTATCTCCAGCATGGTGTCCTCCATAAGCCCCAGAGTGACACTTGCGTAGGATCTGATCATGTTCATGCTCAGGTACACAATGTCTAATAACCCCATCTACTCCTTCTTTATAAAGGTGTGGGTCATCCCAAAAGTAATGTCTTAAATCATAGAAAACTTTTTCTTTTGTTGGTATGTGAAACTAGGTGGTATAAATTTAGCAACAATGTAATTAGCATAATCAGCATACCATGGAGCAGTAAGAGAAGCATTCATGACAGCTAATTGTTCATGAGGAAACCTATTATCAATAGGTAGTGGGTCATCAAGAACATTCTCTAACCTAGACAAATTGTCTGCAACGGGGTTCTCAGCTCCCTTTCTATCAATAATATGCAAATCAAATTCTTGTAGAAAGAGAACCCATCTAATAAGTATAGGTTTAGCATCTTTCTTTTCCGTAAGATATTTAATAGCAGCATGATCAGTGTGAATAGTTACTTTAGAATCAACTATATAAGGTCTGAACTTATCACAAGCAAATACAACTGCTAAACATTCTTTTTCAATAGTAGCATAATTTCTCTGGGCATTGTCAAGAGTATTACTAGCATATTGGATAACATTTAATTTCTTATCAACCCTTTGTCCTAAAACAGCCCCTACAGCATAATCACTAGCATCACAAATAATTTCAAATGGTAAATTCCAATCAGGCGGCTGAACAATAGGTGCAGAAATCAAAGCTTTCTTAAGTATTTCAAATGCTTCTACACAATCATCATCAAAGACAAAAGGAATATCTTTTTGTAAGAGATTAGTCAGAGGCCTGGAGATTTTACAGAAGTCCTTAATGAACCTCCTACAAAATCTGGCATGACCAAGGAAACTTCTTATACCTTAAATGTCCTTAGGACACGGCATCTTTTCAATAGCATCAACTTTAGCTTTATCAACTTCAATACCTCTTTGAGAAATTTTATGCCCCAAGACAATACCTTCATTAACCATAAAGTGGCACTTCTCCCAATTCAAGACAAGATTAGTTTCTTCACATCTCTACAAAACTCGATCAAGGTTGCTTAAGCAATCATCAAAAGAAGTTCCATATACGGAATCATCCATGAATATTGTAAGTGCATCTAGTGCCCCTTAGTGATTTTGGTGTATTGAAGACTTATAGGTTAAGGGACTAATGTGTTTGTGAGTGTACACGGGTCTATAACTCTATGAGGAGTTTGATATTTACAGAGAAAGTCGACCCCTAAAAATGAAGTTCTTCGACTGAAGACTTTGGATTTCCGAAGACTTTCTGAAGACTTTGAAAGTGAAGAAATTGGTGTGACCTTGAAGACTTGGTATTCATTTGAGGAACATGAAGCGTGAAGACTTTTGTTTTTGTAGTTTCATTTTTTCTTTCTTGAGTCATAGGAAACACCGTATTGTTAAAGGGGGTCGAGGAAATACTAAGGAAAAATTTCCAAGTGATGCTCAACTCAAAATCCTACACCTACCAATCTCTTCGAGTGAAGCCATTGGAAATCTCACACAGTTCAGTCATATTCTTCAGTGACAGAGATGAAGTTCTTCTGGTCTCTGAGGAATTTGTTCTGACTGAGGAGTTAGGAATTTGCCAGTGTGGATTGCTTACACAGTGAGGAACAAGATAGCCCTGAGGAATTTGATACTCAAATTTCCGACCGTTTCTATGCTTTGCGCCAGCTGTCCCAAAATATCTACCCACCTAACGGTCATATCATTGAAGGGCATTTATGTCTTATCATATCGTGCTGCTCCCTAGGCTATAAACATCCGCCCCCTACAACCACTAGCTGGTTGGCTGCTCCGAGAGAAACTGACACTTGTCATTTGAGAGCATCCCATCCTCCGAGGACTTTGAGTGAAAATCATCAAGTGAGGAAAACCCAAACCCAAACACCTACAAACCCCAAGTGATTGAGCATCACTGAAGAGATTGATCCTGCGTGGATCTGACACTTGTTACCTTTGAAGAATTTGCATCTTCCAGACGGTTAGGCGTCATGGTCTAGAGAATCCAAGAGGAATTGTGGATCGCCGAGTGACTGAGTCTGTGAAGGTTCGGAAGTCACCTGAAGACTTACCACAAGTGATTGGGTGTGGTCTGTGTGACCTTAGCTCAAGGCGAATACGGTGAGGACTGAGTGTTCTGAACTATGTGTTTAGGACTGGGTGTCCGGGACTGTGTGTCCTCAGGTTTAAATACCTAGCCGCCCTAACCAGACGTACAACTGTCACAACAGTTGGAACTGGTCTACCAAATCATTTTCTTCACCAAGCTACCTGGTTCCATTTCCTCACTTATGTGTTGAGTTCTTGTTCATATCTGTTTGAAGACTTTGACTGAAGACTTTCTCAATTTCCTTAGTTCAATTTCTTTAGTCTGTTTGTCTTCGTCCTGTGTCATCCTGTGTTGACGCTTTCCGTACTCTATGCTTGTCTTCATTTCATCACGATGAACAGGCTTGTGTTATGTTATGTTTACTTCTAAGTACTTATTCCGCTGCAAGTAGTTCTCAGCTAAGGAATTTCCTCACCCTGAAATTCCTCAGTGAAGAATTCATAAAAATCGCCTATTCACCCCCTCTAGTCGATATAACGCACTTTCAATTGGTATCAGAGCAAGGTACTCCCTTGTTCCGTGTGATTTTGGTTTAACCACCTAGAGTTCTAGTTATGTCGACCGCAGGTATGATCAAGGTTTCTGCTGGGTGTCCTACCTTCGATGGGATGGACTACCCCTACTGGAATAATAAGATGTGCATGCATCTTGAGGCAATTGATAACAATCTCTGGTACGTTGTGGAGAATGGTGTTCCCTCTATCACTCCCACCATCAATGTTGCTGATGTGAAGAGATTCAAGCAACTCGAGTCTCAGGCGAAGAATATCATATGTGGCCATCTAAGCAAAGAATAGTATGGTAGAGTGAGTGCTTTGGAGACAACCAAGCTTATCTGGGACAGGCTGTCCAAGGTCAATGAGGGAGTCTCAACACAGCGTGACTCTCGAGTTGACGTTCTTCAAAATCTCTTCAACCGCTTCAAAAGACTCGACAATGAAAATGTTCAGCAAACCTTCGATCACCTCACTGACATCTCAAATGAGCTTCAAGCACTTGGTGCCGCCGATATCACCGACCATGAGGTGGTGAAGAAATTGTTGAGATCGCTTGATTCCTCATTTGATACCTTGGCATTGATGATACAAGAACGTGGAGACTATAAGTCACTTGATCCCACTGATATCCTTGAGAGACTAAACACTCATGAGTTGCAGCTTGCTGAGAAGAGAGATCTCTATGGACCAAGCTATGGTAGATCACGGGCTCTAAAGGCCAAGGCAGTATCCGAATCTGATGGTGAAGATTCAGACAGCAGCCTTGGTGACCCTGAAGAACTGAGCCAGGAGCTAGCAATGCTCGTGAGGAAGTTCCAAAAGTTCTCAAAACGTGGTCATTTTGGTAAATCCTCAAGAGGTGGTGACTTGAGATCAGATTCCTCATCCCGTGATTACAAGAAGAGACTCTGTCATAAATGCAAAAAACCTGGACACTACATTCAAGATTGTCCTCTATGGGAAAAGGAATCGAAGAAGAAGAAGAAGTACAAGGATTACAGTTCTGATGATTCAAAGAAGAAGAAGAAATCTTCAAAGTCCTCATCATCAAGACCCTCAAAGTCCTCATCTCACAATAAGAGCAGCTCCAAGAAGGCTCGAGCATTCATTGGCAAGGAAATGGACTCTGAGGCTGAATCTGAAGAAAATGAGGAAGAGGAGGAATCTGAGGAGTCAGACTCTGGTGTGGCGAGCCTAGCCCTCGCAACTGATTTCGTCAGCAAGTCTATCTTCAACTCTGAAGAAATGGACCTCCCCAATACTACTGATGACGACGACGAGGACTACGCTCCCACCTATTGCTTCATGGCAAAAGGCTCAAAGGTACTCAAATATCCCTCCTCTGAATCTAGTGACAATGACTCTGATGAAAACCTCAAACCCAGCTACTCTAAACTTGCTAAGATTGTTGTGAAACTGCAAAAGGCTCTTGAAAAGGTTCAAAATATGCTAGATAAAAGCGATGATATGTTGGGTGAGGAAATGGATCGCACTAAAATCTTGACTGAAAATCTTCAAAGACTCCAGTCCAAGTTTGACAATCTTCAAGGTCATCATAACACTCTCCTATCTGATCATGAGAAGCTTTCTTATGAATTTCTTCAAAGAAAGCAAGACCTTGAGTAGTTAAGAGTGAGTTATGAAGATCTTCAGAAGGAGTGTGATTCATTGCTCGCTCAACAGATCAGCGCTACTCAGGATGAATTTGTTCCTCCATGTTTGAAGTGCATTGAACGTGAGACTACTAATTCTTCATATGAATGCTCAAATACTTCCATTGCTGCAATTTCTTCAACTGCCTCTGCTATCACTAATTCCTCATCTGAGGACATTGCTAGTATTACTGATGATGCAGGGCTGAAGGAATTGTATATGACAGGCATGCACAAAAGCCTCAAAGTGCATCAGGCTCTCTGTGATGTGCTTAAAAAGCAGATCCTCAACAGAAACCCTAGGAAAGAGGGTATTGCCTTTGATAGGAAAATCAATGCTGATGGGACCTACTGGAAACCTGAGCAGTATCCCAAAACCTCATGGGGTGCTGCAAAGGGACCTTTAGTGGATCCATCTACCTTATCTGGCTTTACATGTGAATCTCCTCATTCTTCTGATGAGTCATTTGACTCCAACTATAAACTGTTCAAAATTCAGAATGGTGAAGTATTTGCTAGATATGTTGGCACTAACTGCAGGAACGGTTCTCCTATGAAGAAAAACTGGGTTCCCAAAAGATGCCTTGAAAATCTTCAGGTGAATGTCATCATGACGCCACCTATGAAGAATAGGAACCCCAGATCAAATTCTTCATGTGAACCAAATTCTTCATATGGATCCAAGTCCTCATACGGACCAAACTCCTCATGTGGATCAAATTCCTCAAAAGGATCAAAGTCCTCATATGATTATCATCGTGCTAACAACAACTCTGTTTCGCAGGGAAGATCTAAGGATTATGGATATGTGCATTATTCTTCAAATGATTATGTTCATAAGTCCTCGAAGAATTTCTCTACTTACTCTTATGCTTACCCTAACCACTCTTGTGTGAAACGAAGTGGATTGGCATCTATGCCACCTTTTTCTTATGGAGCTCGCAGAATGATGAACTCTTTGTCACCCCTTTAGATGTGTGCGGTGAAGAAAAAGAACTAACCTCTTATGCAGGGTCACGTCTCCAGACGAACTTAAACGTCTGATGAATTTGCTGGAGACCTGAATATGCTTGAAAGGACACAAGCTAATCATGAAGAAATAAACTTTCATTTCTCACGTCCTCATACTGTTTTATCTGTTCTATTATCTGATGAAATTGATGTCATATTCTTCACTAATGAAGTATATGAGTTCGTAAGTTGCACTAATTCATCTGCAGGATGATCAACCCAAAGCCACTGAGTGGGTCCTCGATAGTGGATGTACAAATCACATGACTGGTGACAGGAGCTTATTGATGGACACTTTATATCTCCATCACATCTGAAGCACATCACCTACGCTGACAAAGGCAAAAGCAAGGTATTGGGTCTAGGTAAGGTTGCAATCTCAAAGGATTGACACATGGACAAAGTCATGCTTGTTGAGTCCTTAGGGTTCAACCTCATGTCTGTCTCAATGCTTTGTGATCTTGATATGGTGGTTTTCTTTGGCAAGTATCGTTGTGTTGTGATCCTGGAAGCTGACAATTCCAAAGTCTTCGAAGGCTTTAGGAGAGGATATTTGTATATTGTTGATTTCTCTACAGGACGACAACCTGCTACATGTCTACTTGCAAAAGCTTCAGAAGGCTGGCTATGGCATCGACGACTTGGTCATGCTGGCATGAGGAATCTGCACACGCTCGCGAAGAGGAAGCGTGTCATTGGTATTGAAAATGTCAAATTCCTCAAGGATCACTTATGCGGAGCCTGTGAAGCTGGAAAGATGACCAAGGCCAAGCATCCAGCGAAGACTATCATGACTACTACTCGACCATTTGAATTGCTTCACATGGATCTCTTTGGCCCTACTCACTATGCCACATTTACTAATGTTGCATCCTTATATGGCTTTGTCATTGTTGATGATTACTCTCGATATACATGGCTCCATATTATCACTTACAAAACTAAAGTGCAGGAAGTCTTCAAACGATTTTCCTCGAGGGCTTGAACCAACTTCGGTGTGAAGATCAAGCACATCAGAAGTGATAATGGAACTGAGTTCAAGAACACTGGCCTTGATGACTATCTTGATGAACTTGGTATCACTCATGAGCTATCTGCTCCCTATACTCCTCAGCAAAATGGCGTCGTGGAGTGCAAGAATATGACTCGTTGAGATGGCCTGCACTATGCTTGATGAGTACAAGATGCCTCCTCGCTTCTAGCCTGAGGCAATTGATACTGCGTGCCACATCATCAACAGAGTATATCTTCACAAATTCTTCAAGAAGACTGCCTATGAACTCCTCACTGACAAGAAACCCAATGTGAGTTATTTCAAAGTCTTTGGTGCTAAATGTTGGATTAGAGATCCTAATCACGATTCTAAATTTGCACCAAAAGCACATGAAGGTTTTATGCTCGATTATGGTAAGGACTCGCACACCATAGAATCTTCAACACCTGTCATCACAAGGTTGTTGAAACTATAGATGTGCGGTTCGATGAGACTAATGGCTCGCAAAGAGAGAACCTACCTCTTGTGATAGATGAAATACCTCCTGAGGAATCTATTAAGCTCAAGGCTACACAGGATGTCATTCCTACTAAAGAATCTGCTGAAGAAGTTATTCCCGAACATGAAGAACGTCATGCTGGTGCACCTGAGGAAAATGGTGCTGGAGAAAATGCTGATCAAATTCCTCAACGTCAACCCGCTCATCCTCGCGTCGCAAATGAAGTGCAAATTGAGAAAATCATCAACGACATCAACATTCCAGGTCCTCTCACACGCTCAAGAGCTTCACATTTATCTAACTTTTGTGGGCACTTTAATTTCGTCTCTATCACAGAGCCCACTAAGGTAGATGAAGCATTTCTGGAGCCTGAGTGGATTCAGGCCATGCAAGAAGAATTACATCATTTCGAGCTCAATAACGTCTGGGAACTGGTCAAACGTCCAGATCCTCGCAAGCACAATATCATCGGGACAAAGTGGATCTACCAAAACAAGCAAGATGAAAATGGCCTTGTGGTGAGGAATAAAGCATGGCTTGTAGCTCAAGGCTACACACAGGTTGAAGGAATTGATTTCGATGAAACTTTTGCACCTGTTGCTAGACTTGAGGGTATTCGCATATTACTTGCTTATTCTAACCATCATGATATCACTTTATATCAAATGGATGTAAAAAGTGCATTCCTCAATGTTAAGCTTGAGGAAGAAGTATATGTTGCTCAACCCCCAGTTTTTGAATATCCAAAGCACCCTGACAAAGTCTTCAAACTCAATAAGGCCCTCTATGGCCTCAAGCAGGCCCCTCGGGCGTGGTATGATACTTTGAAGGAATTCCTCATGAAGAAAGGCTTCAAACCCGGTTCACTCGACCCTACTCTTTTCACTAAATCTTATGATGGTGAACTATTTGTGTGCCAAATATATGTTGATGATATTATCTTTGGTTGTACTGACCAACGTTATAGTGATGAATTTGCCTATATGATGAGTGAAGAATATCAAATGTCTATGATGGGAGAATTGAAATTATTCTTAGGTCTTCAAATTCGTCAACAACGTAATGGCATATTCATATCTCAGGAGAAATACCTCAAGGATGTACTGAGGAAATTCGGCATGCAAGATTGCAAAGGCGTCAAAATTCCTATGCCCACAAATGGCCATCTGTGCACTGATGAAAATGGTATTGATTTCGATCATAAGGTATACAGCTCCATGATTGGTTCTTTATTGTACTTATGGGCATCTAGGCTAGATATAATGCTTAGTGTTTGCATGTGTGCCCGATTTCAAGCTACACCGAAGGAATCACACCATAAGGTTGTGAAACATATTCTTCGATATCTAGCTCACACACCAACACTTGCATTATGGTACCCCAAGGGCTCGGCTTTTGATCTCATTGGATATTCTGACTCTGACTATGCTAGTGATCGTGTGGATCGCAAGTTAACATCTGGTACATGTCATTTCCTTAGACGATCTTTGGTCTGTTGGTCCTCGAAGAAACAGAACTGCGTATCACTGTCTACTGCTGAAGCTGAGTATATTGCTGCTGGTTCTTGCTGTGCTCAATTGTTGTGGATGAAGCAAACTCTCAAGGACTACGGCGTCAACGTGATGAATGTGCCTCTCTTCTGTGACAATGAGAGTGCCATCAAGATTGCTCACAACCCAGTTCAGCACTCGAAGACAAAGCACATTCAGATTCGTCATCATTTTCTTCGTGATCATGTGTTAAAGGGCGACATTTCTATTGAGCATGTGAAGACTGAAGAACAGCTAGCCGATATCTTCGCAAAGCCCTTGGATGAGAAGAGATTTAGCAAGTTGTGGTGTGAGCTAAATATCTTAGAATCTTCTAATGTTCTTTAAAAAGGACACTCATCCTAACACTTATGCAAAATTGATGACTTAGATGTGCAACACATGAAGAAACGTTTTTTCTTCAAATCAATGAAGACTAACACTCTAAGTGTGAAGAAATTAACGAAGAATCTGATTCTCAAAACCCTACGACAATTGTACGTGGTGTCTGAAATCATCATTCTTATACGATGGGTCACGCCACCACAAAATGTTGAAAATCTTCATTTGAGCTTTTCCTCAGTTCTTTAATTTCCTCAGTTGTTTTTCAACTTTGCATTGTCTTCACTGTTTCCGACGTTTTTATTCATTGTCTATATATATATATATATATATATATATATATATATATATATATATATATATATATATATATATATATGAGTTTATGTCCTCTACAGCATTCACTTATGGCTAATTCTTCAAGTTGTTTTTCCTGCTAAGTGAATGTGATCGGACCCTACCCCCTCTATGCTAAACTCAACCCAATCTATTCACAAATTCTTCATGTGCATTCTATTTGAAACTTGTTCAAAATCTTCACTATGTCCTTGCCAGCTGAAGAAATTGTGAACGGAACTTTAAAACCTATGTTGTCTAAATTTTCGGCTTTGCTGCTCAAACCGTTCCACATTCTACGACAACACTTATCCATTCACCCACGATCTCACACGATCTCCACTTCTCAGTACGTGGGTGACACATGTCAAGCGAATGAGAAGGGTCAGGGGCACGTTCGTCCAAATTCTTTGGGCGAACAGTTTTTCACTATGGCTATAAATACCCCTTCCCCACTTCTCTTTTACTCCGCTCGACCTCACTCCAGCTCGAGCTTCTCAAACCCTACGCTGCCGCTACTTCATCGTCGCCGGTGAGGAAGATATTCACTGCCTCGACCTCGTCGCCATCGTACTCGCGCCGGCCACGGATTTCTTCACTCCGCCGCCGCCGTAGTTGTCTTCCTGTGCCGAGTTAGGGCGTGGAAGATCTGCACTGACGAACTTCACATCTCCACTTCCCAGTTCGTCGTGTTCTTCATACAGGGCAATTAAAATTTACTTTTACTGCCCTCTTTAATTCAAATGATTTCTACAAAATCCTCAAAGGTGTTTTTCTTCATATCTTCACACACTAAAACACCTCACATGTCATATGTTCTTGATTCGTTTCTCTAAGCTATGTTTTTCTTCAAGATTCCTCAAATGTGTGGATTTTCGATCTATACATCTCTGGAACCTAAGACAAAGAACGCTTAGTGAAATTCTTCAAGACTCATCTGGTCAAATTCCTCAAACTTGTTCTTTTTGAAAAACGTATGAGAACGCATATGACCTCTCCAAATTTCTCGCAACTATACTCTATTCACAGGTACTCATGTCAGCTGCTGAATCACTAGGTTCTCATCAACTTAACTCATTTGCAGCGTTCCTCGAAGAAAAGTTGCATACATCTTCAGACAATTCCATTGTTCAAATTCCCCAACTGAAGAAAATGGTTGACGGTAAGAAGCCACGAAAGGGAGGAAAGAGGCCTGAGGTCAATACTGCTTTTGAGATCCCTGATGACATATACAAGGACTATTGCACTCCTGATGAGGCCACTCATGGCAAGGAAACCAAGAATGAGCGCAAAGTGCGCATCCAAAGAATAGAGAGGAGATGGGCAAGAGAGTGGAGGGAGTACAGATATGTTACTCCAAAATACATGAAGAAATTCGCTCTAAATCCTCCATGCCCAAGACCTCCATTGGCACCTGGCTAAGAAGCAGATCCCACCAGCCTCAAGCACGGTGAGGATTATCCTGATGAATGGGCCAAGCGCCAGGCCAAGTTGGCCAGACAAGCAAGAGAAGAAGTGAGGAAATTCAGTGAAGACTCTGCTGCTGCTGCTGCCACTGCTGAGGCCTCTGCAAGCAAGCCAAAGATGGCCATGCCAAAGAAGCCTGCTCACAAGCCAAGTGCTTCTCCCTCAATGCCCTCACGGCCAAGTTCCTCAGCTATGCCCTCGCGGCCAGATTCCTCAAAGCCCTCACGGCAAATTCCTCACGCTGCTCCTGCTCCTTCAAAATCCTCAGCTCCTCCGCTCAAGTCCCCAACTGCTCCGACAAAATCCTCAGTACCTGCACATCTCGCCACGTGCCAAAGGATGAAGGGAATTTCTATTGCCTCAGGAGCATCTGCTAGTTCCTCAGCACCACTGCATTCTTCAACTGGTCCCACTCTGTTGAAGACCAAGGCAACTGCTGGACGAGGCTCTCAACCAAGTCCTCAGAAGAAGCAAGTCGCCTTCCAAGTGTCGTCGGATGAAGACGAAGCTGATGATGATGAACTTGCCGAAATCATCAGAGACAGGCAAGTCAGGGCTGCTATAGCTAAGGGCACAAGTGTTCCTCTGCTTTTGGATCCAAAGTTGATCCTTGAGTACATTGACCTATGGCACAAGGGCCCAAATACTCCTATGCCTGATTTCAAGCTGACTCCTGGCCAAAGTCATATGTTGACTCACTTCATACAAGAAGAGAAATGGAAGTTTGAGAAGGCCAGGCAGATCAAAAAGGTGCAATACAAAAAGGAGCGCTTCCTGAAGAAGAACGTTGTCTCTATGACAACTGAAGAACTTGTCACAATTCAATCTGAGATCAAGAAACTCAATGATGAATTTGACGCATACCGCGCTGACTGTCTTGGAACCCAAGTTCGGTTTGTAAAGTTGACTGAAAAGTTCACTTCAACTATTGTAGCCCCAACGCAACATGAAATTCCTCAGGCTCAAGCATCTGCTCAGCCGACTGAAGAAAATGACAGCACTGCTGATGACAATCAGGCTGCTAATTCCAGGGCTGATGACTGCATTCCAGCCGCTGACAAAATTGCCAGGGCATCCACTAGTGGTGCGCCTGAAGAAAGTGAAGACGTCAGGGCAACTGCATCAGCTGTGCCTGAAGAAACTCAACCAAATTCCTCTGCTCCTCCTGCGCCTACCCCAACTCTGATCCTTCCATCTGCATCAGATGTGAAGAAGACTAAGGCTGCAGAGCATGCAACAGTGAAGAAAAGGAACGCATCAACTGCATCAGATTCTTCAGCTCAGAAGAAAATGAAGCCACTAACAAGCTTGTTTGCAAACCCAATTGATGTTGTTCCTATCTCAATCATGCCATCAAAGGACCTTGTTCCTTTTGATGAAGAATATGTGATTCCAAGTGAATCCGATGAAGATAATCCTTTTGCTGCTTCGTCAGAGCAGATGGATGAAGAAATTGAAGTGGATACAATCCCTTCAACACCAGTTGTCTCCTCGCCTATGCCTCAGTTTACTGCTGAAGAAGCCAGCATTGAAGAAATGGAAGATGAAGATGTGGATATTGGTTGTACCACACCCGTGCTAAGTGATGACTTTTGGGAAATTCAGCACCCCAACTCTCCACTCTTCACACTATTGCAACAAATTCCTCAGTCCCCAGCAACTACTGTACAAATGGGATCTGATGAACCACATGCCACACCGTCTGTCCATGAAGAAATTCCATCCACTAGTGCAAAAGAACATGTAAATGAAGAATTGAAGTCCCAGGCTGCCACTGGAGAAGCACCTGAAATTCCTCAGCCTGTGGAACCTGATATCGAGATCCCGGAGGATGTGATGCAATTGACTGACACTCCTCACCTAAGCCAAAGGATCCATTCTCAAAGAAGCAGAAATTCAAGGCTGATGATTTCTTCGGCGAGTACTGATGTCTACTACACAACCTTCTTCTTGTAGACATTGTTGGGCCTCCAAGTGCAGAGGTTTGTAGGACAGTAGCAAATTTCCCTCAAGTGGATGACCTAGGGTTTATCAATCCGTAGGAGGCGTAGGATGAAGATGGTCTCTCTCAAGCAACCCTGCAACCAAATAACAAAGAGTCTCTTGTGTCCCCAACACACCCAATACAATGGTAAATTGTATAGGTGCACTAGTTTGGCAAAGAGATGGTGATACAAGTGGTATATGGATAGTAGATGATCGTTTTTGTAATCTTAAAATATAAAAACAGCAAGGTAACTAATGATAAAAGTGAGCATAAATGGTATTGCAATGCTAGGAAATAAGGCCTAGGGTTCATACTTTCACTAGTGCAAGTCCTCTCAACAATAATAACATAGTTGGATCACATAACTATCCCTCAACATGCAACAAAGAGTCACTCCAAAGTCACTAATAGCAGAGAACGGACGAAGAGATTATGGTAGGGTACGAAATCACCTCAAAGTTATTCTTTCCAATCAATCCATTGGGCTATTCCTATAAGTGTCACAAACACCCCTAGAGTTCGTACTAGAATAACACCTTAATACACAAATCAACCAAAACCCTAATGTCACCTAGATACTCCAATGTCACCTCAAGTTTCCGTGGGCATGATTATACGATATGCATCACACAATCTCAGATTCATCTATTCAACCAACACAAAGGACCTCAAAGACTTCCCCAAAGTTCCTACCGGAGAATCAAGACGAAAACGTGTGCCAACCCCTATGCATAGGTTCATGGGCGGAACCCGCAAGTTGATCACCAAAACATACATCAAGTGAATCACGTGGTATCCCATTGTCACCACAGATACGCACGGCAAGACATAAATCAAGTGTTCTCAAATCTTTAAAGACTCAATCCGATGAGATAACTTCAAAGGGGAAACTCAATCCATTACAAGAGAGTAGAGGGGGGAAGAAACATCATAGGATCCAAATATAATAGCAAAGCTCACGATACATCAAGATCATATCACCTCAAGAACACGAGAGAGAGAGAGATCAAACACATAGCTACTAGTACATACCCTCAGCCCCTAGGGAGAACTACTCCCTCCTCGTCATGGAGAGCACCGGGATGATGAAGATGGCCACCGGAGAGGTATTGCCCCCTCCGGAAGGGTGTCGGAATGGGTCTAAATTGGCTTTCGGTGGCTACAGAGGCTTTTGGCGGCGGAATTCCTGATCTATTGTGCTCTCGGATGTTTTTAGGGTATATGGAGATATATAGGCAGAAGAAGTACATCAGGGGGCCATAGGTTTCACTAGTGGCTTCTCTCGAGAGCATAAGTATTCTATGATGGGTGAACAAATTACTATTGAGCAATTGACAGAATTGAGCATAGTTATGAGAATATCTAGGTATGATCATGTATATAGGCATCACGTCCGAGACAAGTAGACCGACTCCTGCCTGCATCTACTACTATTACTCCACTCATCGACCGCTATCCAGCATGCATCTAGAGTATTAAGTTAAAAATAGAGTAACGCCTTAAGCAAGATGACATGATGTAGAGGGATAGACTCATGCAATATGAAGAAAACCCCATCTTGTTATCCTCGATGGCAACAATACAATACGTGCCTTGCTGCCCTTACTGTCACCGGGAAAGGACACTGCAACACTGCAAGAAAGATCAATCTAGTAGGCCAAACCAAACTGATAATTCGAAGAGACTAGCAAAGATAACCAATCATACATAAAAGAATTCAGAGAAGATTCAAATATTATTCATAGATAGACTTGATCATAAACCCACAATTCATCGGTCTCAACAAACACAGCGCAAAAAGAAGATTACATCGAATAGATCTCCACAAGAGAGGGGAGAACATTGTATTGAGATCCAAAAAGAGAGAAGAAGCCATCTAGCTACTAACTATGGACCCGTAGGTCTGAGGTAAACTACTCACACTTCATCGGAGAGGCTATGGTGTTGATGTAGAAGCCCTCCGTGATCGATGCCCCCTCCGGTGGAGCTCCGGAACAGGCCCCAAGATGGGATCTCGTGGATACAGAAAGTTGCGGCGGTGGAATTAGGTTTTTGGCTCCATATCTGATCGTTTGGGGGTACGTGGGTATATATAGGAGGAAGAAGTACGTCGGTGGAGCAACAGGGGGCCCACGAGGGTGGAGGGCGCGCTTGGTGGGGGGGTAGGCGCGCCCCCTACCTCGTGGCCTCCTATTACGTGGCTTGACGTAGGGTCCAAGTCTCCTGAGTTGTGTTCGATGAGAAAATCACATTCCCGAAGGTTTCATTCCGTTTGGACTCCGTTTGATATTCCTTTTCTTCGAAACCCTAAAACAGGCAAAAAACAGCAATTCTGGGCTGGGCCTCCGGTTAATAGGTTAGTCCCAAAAATAATATAAAAGTTGATAATAAAGCCCAATAATGTCCAAAATAGTAGATAATATAGCATGGAGCAATCAAAAATTATAGATACGTTGGAGACGTATCAACCTCTGAATTGCTTCACGCCCTGCCCACTAGTCCACCCAGTGAAGGAGCTCGCTGCTTGTACGAGAGTGAGATCTGATAGATATGATAAAGATAATATTTTTGGTATTTTTATGATAAAGATGCAAAGTAAAATAAAAGCAAAGTAAATAAAAAGTAGTAGGAGATTGATATGATAGAGATAGACCCGGGGGCCATAGGTTTCACTAGTGGCTTCTCTCGAGAGCATAAGTATTCTACGGTGGGTGAACAAATTACTGTTGAGAAATTGACAGAATTGAGCATAGTTATGAGAATATCTAGGTATGATCATGTATATAGGCATCACGTCCGAGACAAGTAGACCGACTCCTGCCTGCATCTACTACTATTACTCCACTCATCGACCGCTATCCAGCATGCATCTAGAGTATTAAGTTAAAAATAGAGTAACGCCTTAAGCAAGATGACATGATGTAGAGGGATAGACTCATGCAATATGAAGAAAACCCCATCTTGTTATCCTCGATGGCAACAATACAATACATGCCTTGCTGCCCTTACTGCCACCGGGAAAGGACACCGCAAGATTGAACCCAAAGCTAAGCACTTCTCCCATTGCAAGAAAGATCAATCTAGTAGGCCAAACCAAACTGATAATTCAAAGAGACTTGCAAAGATAACCAATCATACATAAAAGAATTCAGAGAAGATTCAAATATTATTCATAGATAGACTTGATCATAAACCCACAATTCATCGGTCTCAACAAACACAGTGCAAAAAGAAGATTACATCGAATAGATCTCCACGAGAGAGGGGACAACATTGTATTGAGATCCAAAAAGAGAGAAGAAGCCATCTAGCTACTAACTATGGACCCGTAGGTCTGAGGTAAAATACTCACACTTCATCGGAGAGGCTATGGTGTTGATGTAGAAGCCCTCTGTGATCGATGCCCCCTCCGGTGGAGCTCCGGAACAGGCCCCAAGATGGGATCTCGTGGATACAAAAAGTTGCAGCGATGGAATTAGGTTTTTGGCTCCATATCTGATCGTTTGGGGGTACGTGGGTATATATAGGAGGAAGAAGTACGTCGGTGGAGCAACAGGGGGCCCACGAGGGTGGAGGGCGCGCTTGGGGGGGGGGGTAGGCGCGCCCCCTACCTCGTGGCCTCCTATTACGTGGCTTGACGTAGGGTCCAAGTCTCCTGAGTTGTGTTCGATGAGAAAATCACATTCCTGAAGGTTTCATTCCGTTTGGACTCCGTTTGATATTCCTTTTCTTCGAAACCCTAAAACAGGCAAAAAACAGCAATTCTGGGCTGGGCCTCCGGTTAATAGGTTAGTCCCAAAAATAATATAAAAGTTGATAATAAAGCCAAATAATGTCCAAAACAGTAGATAATATAGCATGGAGCAATCAAAAATTATAGATACGTTGGAGACGTATCAACCTCTGAATTGCTTCACGCCCTGCCCACCAGTCCACCCAGTGAAGGAGCTCGCTGCCTGTACGAGAGTGAGATCTGATAGATATGATTAAGATAATATTTTTGGTATTTTTATGGTAAAGATGCAAAGTAAAATAAAAGCAAAGTAAATAACAAAGTAGTAGGAGATTGATATGATAGAGATAGACCCGGGGGCCATAGGTTTCACTAGTGGCTTCTCTCCAGAGCATAAGTATTCTACGGTGGGTGAACAAATTACTGTTGAGAAATTGACAGAATTGAGCATAGTTATGAGAATATCTAGGTATGATCATGTATATAGGCATCGTCCGAGACAAGTAGACCGACTCCTGCCTGCATCTACTACTATTACTCCACTCATCGACCGCTATCCAGCATGCATCTAGAGTATTAAGTTAAAAATAGAGTAACGCCTTAAGCAAGATGACATGATGTAGAGGGATAGACTCACGCAATATGAAGAAAACCCCATCTTGTTATCCTCGATGGCAACAATACAATACGTGCCTTGCTGCCCTTACTGCCACCGGGAAAGGACACCGCAAGGTTGAACCCAAAGCTAACCACTTCTCCCATTGCAAGAAAGATCAATCTAGTAGGCCAAACCAAACTGATAATTCAAAGAGACTTGCAAAGATAACCAATCATACATAAAAGAATTCAGAGAAGATTCAAATATTATTCATAGATAGACTTGATCATAAACCCACAATTCATCGGTCTCAACAAACACAGCGCAAAAAGAAGATTACATCGAATAGATCTCCACAAGAGAGGGGACAACATTGTATTGAGATCCAAAAAGAGAGAAGAAGCCATCTAGCTACTAACTATGGACCCGTAGGTCTGAGGTAAACTACTGACACTTCATCGGAGAGGCTATGGTGTTGATGTAGAAGCCCTCCGTGATCGATGCCCCCTCCGGTGGAGCTCCGGAACAGGCCCCAAGATGGGATCTCGTGGATACAAAAACTTGCGGCGGTGGTATTAGGTTTTTGGCTCCATATCTGATCGTTTGGGGGTACGTGGGTATATATAGGAGGAAGAAGTACGTCGGTGGAGCAACACGGGGCCCACGAGGGTGGAGGGCGCGCTTGGGGGGGGGGGTAGGCGCGCCCCCTACCTCGTGGCCTCCTATTACGTGGCTTGACGTAGGGTCCAAGTCTCCTGAGTTGTGTTCGATGAGAAAATCACATTCCCGAAGGTTTCATTCCGTTTGGACTCCTTTGATATTCCTTTTCTTCGAAACCCTAAAACAGGCAAAAAATAGCAATTCTGGGCTGGGCCTCCGGTTAATAGGTTAGTCCCAAAAATAATATAAAAGTGGATAATAAAGCCCAATAATGTCCAAAACAGTAGATAATATAGCATGGAGCAATCAAAAATTATAGATACGTTGGAGACGTATCAACCTCTGAATTGCTTCACGCCCTGCCCATCAGTCCACACAGTGAAGGAGCTCGCTGCCTGTACGAGAGTGAGATCTGATAGATATGATAAAGATAATATTTTTGGTATTTTTATGATAAAGATGCAAAGTAAAATAAAAGCAAAGTAAATAACAAAGTAGTAGGAGATTGATATGATAGAGATAGACCGGTGGCCATAGGTTTCACTAGTGGCTTCTCTCGAGAGCATAAGTATTCTACGATGGGTGAACAAATTACTATTGAGCAATTGACAGAATTGAGCATAGTTATGAGAATATCTAGGTATGATCATGTATATAGGCATCACGTCTGAGACAAGTAGACCGACTCCTGCCTGCATCTACTACTATTACTCCACTCATCGACCGCTATCCAGCATGCATCTAGAGTATTAAGTTAAAAATAGAGTAACGCCTTAAGCAAGATGACATGATGTAGAGGGATAGACTCATGCAATATGAAGAAAACCCCATCTTGTTATCCTCGATGGCAACAATACAATATGTGCCTTGCTGCCCTTACTGCCACCGGGAAAGGACACCGCAAGATTGAACCCAAAGCTAAGCACTTCTCCCATTGCAAGAAAGATCAATCTAGTAGGCCAAACCAAACTGATAATTCAAAGAGACTTGCAAAGATAACCAATCATACATAAAAGAATTCAGAGAAGATTCAAATATTATTCATAGATAGACTTGATCATAAACCCACAATTCATCGGTCTCAACAAACACAGCGCAAAAAGAAGATTACATCGAATAGATCTCCACAAGAGAGGGGAGAACATTGTATTGAGATCCAAAAAGAGAGAAGAAGCCATCTAGCTACTAACTATGGACCCGTGGGTCTAAGGTAAACTACTCACACTTCATCGGAGAGGCTATGGTGTTGATGTAGAAGCCCTCCGTGATCGATGCCCCCTCCGGCGGAGCTCCAGAACAGGCCCCAAGATGGGATCTCGTGGATACGGAAAGTTGCGGCGGTGGAATTAGGTTTTTGGCTCAGTATCTGATCGTTTGGGGGGTACTGGGTATATATAGGAGGAAGAAGTACGTCGGTGGAGCAACAGGGGGCCCACGAGGGTGGAGGGCGTGCCTGGGGGGTAG
The DNA here is from genome assembly GCF_018294505.1 of Triticum aestivum. Taxonomy (NCBI): domain Eukaryota; kingdom Viridiplantae; phylum Streptophyta; class Magnoliopsida; order Poales; family Poaceae; genus Triticum; species Triticum aestivum. The sequence goes on from NC_057800.1 coordinate 532,244,201, forward strand.
GTGCACCCCCTACCTCGTGGCCTCCTGTTACGTGGCTTGATGTAGGGTCCAAGTCTCCTGAGTTGTATTCGATGAGAAAATCACGTTCCCGAAGGTTTCATTCCTTTTGGACACCATTTGATATTCCTTTTCTGCGAAACCCTAAAACAGGCAAAAACAGCAATTCTGGTCTCGGCCTCCGGTTAATAGGTTAGTCCCAAAAATAATATAAAAGTGGATAATAAAGCCCAATAATGTCCAAAACAGTAGATAATATAGCATGGAGCAATCAAAAATTATAGATACGTTGGAGACGTATCAAGCATCCCCAAGCTTAATTCCTGCTCGTCCTCGAGTAGGTAAATGATAAAAACAGAATTTTTGATGTGGAGTGCTACTTGGCATAATTTTAATGTAATTCTTCTTAATTGTGGTATGAATATTCAGATCCGAAAGATTCAAGACAAAAGTTCATATTGATATAAAAATAATAATACTTCAAGCATACTAACAAAGCAATTATGTCTTCTCAAAATAACATGGCTAAAGAAAGTTATTCCTACAAAATCATATAGTCTAGCTATGCTCTATCTTCACCACACAAAATATTTAAATCATGCACAACCCCGATGACAAGCCAAGCAATTGTTTCATACTTTTGACATTCTCAAAACTTTTTCAATCTTCACGCAATACATGAGCGTGAGCCATGGATATAGCACTATAGGTGGAATAGAGTGGTGGTTGTGGAGAAGACAAAAAAGGAGAATATAGTCTCACATCAACTAGGCGTATCAACGGGCTATGGAGATGCCCATCAATAGATATCAATGTGAGTGAGTAGGGATTGCCATGCAACGGATGCACTAGAGCTATAAGTATATGAAAGCTCAAAAAGAAACTAAGTGGGTGTGCATCCTACTTGCTTGCTCATGAAGACCTAGGGCAATTTGAGGAAGCCCATCATTGGAATATACAAGCCAAGTTCTATAATGAAAAATTCCCATTAGTATATGAAAGTGATAACATGAGAGACTCTCTACTATGAAGATCATGGTGCTACTTTGAAGCACAAGTGTGGTAAAAGGATAGTAGCATTGTCCCTTCTCTCTTTTTCTCTCATTTTTTTATTTGGGCCTTTTCTCTTCTTTTTATGGCTTATTTTCTTTCTCTTTTTTTATTTTTCGTCTGGAGTCTCATCTCGACTTGTGGGGGAATCATAGTCTCCATCATCCTTTCCACACTGGGACAATGATCTAATAATGATGATCATCACACTTTTATTTTTCTTACAACTCAACAATTACTACTTGATACTTAGAACAAAATATGACTCTATGTGAATGCCTCCGGCGGTGTACCGGGATATGCAATGATGCATGAGTGACAAGTATGAAATAATTATGAACGGTGGCTTTGCCACAAATACTATGTCAACTACATGATCATGCTAAGCAATATGACAATGATGGTGTGTGTCTAAACGGAACGGTGGAAAGTTGCATGGCAATATATCTCGGAATGGCTATGCAAATGCCATAATAGGTAGGTATGGTGGCTGTTTTGAGGAAGGTATATGGTGGGTGCATGATACCGGCGAAAGGTGTGCGGTATTAGAGAGGCTAGCAAAGGTGGAAGGGTGAGAAAAGTGTGTATAATCCATGGACTCAACATTAGTCATAAAGAACTCATATACTTATTGCAAAAATCTACAAGTTATCAAAGCAAAGTATTACGCGCATGCTCCTAGGGGGATAGATTGGTAGGAAAAGACCATCGCTCGTCCCCGACCGCCACTCATAAGGAAGACAATCTAAAAATAAATCATGCTCCGACTTCATCACATAACGGTTCACCATACGTGCATGCTACAGGAATCACAAGCTTCAACACAAGTATTTCTCAAATTCACAACTACTCAACTAGCATAACTTTAATATCACCATCTCCATATCTCAAAACAATTATCAAGTATCAAACTTCTCATAGTATTCAACACACTCATAAGAGAGTTTTATTATTAATTTTGCATACCAAGCATATTAGGATTTTAAGAAAATTACCATGCTATTAAGACTCTCGAAATAATCTAAGTGAAGCATGAGAGATCAATAGTTTCTATAAAACAAATCCACCACCGTGCTCTAAAAGATATAAGTGAAGCACTAGAGCAAAATTATATAACTCAAAAGATATAAGCGAAGCACATAGAGTATTCTATCAAATTCTAAATCATGTATGGCTCTCTCAAAAGGTGTGTACAGCAAGGATGATTGTGGTAAACTAACAAGCAAAGACTCAAATAATACAAGACGCTCCAAGCAAAACACATATCATGTGGTAAATAAAAATATAGCTCCAAGTAAAGTTACCGATAGAAGTAGACGAAAGAGGGGATGCCTTCCGGGGCATCCCCAAGCTTTGGCTTTTAGGTGTACTTAGATTATCTTGGGGGTTCCATGGGCATCCCCAAGCTTAGGCTCTTGCCACTCCTTGTTCCATAATCTATCAAATCTTTACCCAAAACTTGAAAACTTCACAACACAAAACTTAAAGTAGAAAATCTCGTGAGCTCCGTTAGCGAAAGAAAACAAAAGACCACTTCAAGGTACTGTAATAAACTCATTCTTTATTTATATGGGTGTTATACCTACTGTATTCCAACTTCTCTATGGTTTATAAACTATTTAACTAGCCATAGATTCATCAAAATAAGCAAACAACACACGAAAAACAGAATCTGTCAAAAACAGAACAGTCTATAGTAATCTGTAGCTAGCGCAAGATCTGGAACTCCAAAAATTCTAAAATAAATTGCTGGACGTGAGGAATTTATCTATTAATCATCTGCAAAATAATTAACTAAATAGCACTTACCAACTAAAAATGACAGCAGTTCTCGTGAGCGCTAAAGTTTCTGTTTTTTACAGCAAGTTCAACAAGACTTTCCCCAAGTCTTCCCAACGGTTCTACTTGGCACAAACACTAATTAAACACAAAAAACAAAACCAAAACAGAGGCTAGATAATTTATTTATTACTAAACAAGAGCAAAAAGCAAGGAATAAAAATAAAATTGGGTTGCCTCCCAACAAGCGCTATCGTTTAACGCCCCTAGCTAGGCATAACAAGCAAGAATAGATCTAGGTATTGCCATAATAGTAAGATAGATTATTAAAACTCATTTCATATTCTCTATGTTCGGCAGCAAGTTTTCTTTGAGGCAAGGAAAAGTAATCAAAAGGGCTAAATTTAATGGGACAAAAGTCCCCAAGATCAACCTTGGGGGGTATAGGTTCCTCCTTTGGTCCTTAATATTGCACAACCAATTCATCATTATAAGCATTCTTTGACAGAACTTTGTGAGCCTATATTCAAGAGAATATCCTAGTTCATTATTTTGAATAGCCAAATCATCATTAAGTTCAGAAATTATGTCGACTAAAACATTGGTAGGAACCCTTTTTCTAAGATTTTCATTGAAAGCAACATAATCTAGAGATTGAAAGAGCATTATTTCTTCTTGATCAAAGAGGATAGCCTCTATGGGAGGATGGCAAGCGTCCACCCTATAATGTGCAAAGATTTATTTGGCCTCTTTTATTATGAATCTAAACTCATGAGCCAAAAAGATAGTAGCGGCACGCTTAACAGAAGAATGCTCAATATTAGAAAATTCCAGAAAAATCCTTTGTATAGAAGGATGCATGTGCATGAATTGTCTTTCAAGTTCAACTAAAAGCATGGCAATAGCGTCCGCAAGACTACTAGTTCTATGAAGGATAGAACTACCCATAGAAGGTAAAGCACCGGCACAAGTAAAGAAATCTTGAATAACTCATTTTCCTATAATATTACCACTACCAACAAGGAATCTTTTTATATGTGAGATAGTGGGTTCTTTAGTAGGAGCATTAGAATTATTATCGACAATAGTTTCCCCAATTTCAGACATAGAGGCAGAAGGTAAAGGACTATCCATAACGACAAGCAAACAAACTAACACACAAGCAAACGAAAAGAAAGCGGGCAAAAAGGGGCAAATAGAGGGAGGATAGAGAGAGAGGGCAAATAAAATGACAAGGGTGAAGTGGGGGAGAGGAAAAAGAGAGGCAAATGGCAAATAATGTAATGCGGGAGATAAGGGTATGTGATGGGTACTTGGTATGTTGACTTTTGCGTAGACCTCCCCGGCAACGGCGCCAGAAATCCTTCTTGCTACCTCTTTTAGCACTGCGTTGGTTTTCCCCGAAGAGGAAGGGATGATGCAGCAAAGTAGCATAAGTATTTCCCTCAGTTTTTGAGAACCAAGGTATCAATCTAGTAGGAGGCTACGCGCGAGTCCCTCGCACCTGCACAAAACAAATAAATCCTCGCAACCAACACAAATAAGGGTTGTCAATCCCTATAGGGCCACTTACGAGAGTGAGATCTGATAGATATGATAAAGATAATATTTTTGGTATTTTTATGATAAAGATGCAAAGTAAAATATAAGCAAAGTAAATAACAAAGTAGTAGGAGATTGATATGATAGAGATAGACCCGGGGGCCATAGGTTTCACTAGTGGCTTCTCTCGAGAGCATAAGTATTCTATGGTGGGTGAACAAATTACTGTTGAGAAATTGACAGAATTGAGCATAGTTATGAGAATATCTAGGTATGATCATGTATATAGGCATCGTCCGAGACAAGTAGACCGACTCCTGCCTGCATCTACTACTATTACTCCACTCATCGACCGCTATCCAGCATGCATCTAGAGTATTAAGTTAAAAACAGAGTAACGCCTTAAGCAAGATGACATGATGTAGAGGGATAGACTCATGCAATATGAAGAAAACCCCATCTTGTTATCCTCGATGGCAACAATACAATACGTGCCTTGCTGCCCTTACTGTCACCGGGAAAGGACACCGCAAGATTGAACCCAAAGCTAAGCACTTCTCCCATTGCAAGAAAGATCAATCTAGTAGGCCAAACCAAACTGATAATTCGAAGAGACTTGCAAAGATAACCAATCATACATAAAAGAATTCAGAGAAGATTCAAATATTATTCATAGATAGACTTGATCATAAACCCACAATTCATCGGTCTCAATAAACACACCGCAAAAAGAAGATTACATCGAATAGATCTCCACAAGAGAGGGGAGAACATTGTATTGAGATCCAAAAAGAGAGAAGAAGCCATCTAGCTACTAACTATGGACCCTAGGTCTGAGGTAAACTACTCACACTTCATCGGAGAGGCTATGGTGTTGATGTAGAAGCCCTCCGTGATCGATGCCCCCTCCGGTGGAGCTCTGGAACAGGCCCCAAGATGGGATCTCGTGGATACAGAAAGTTGCGGCGGTGGAATTAGGTTTTTGGCTCCATATCTGATCGTTTGGGGGTACATGGGTATATATAGGAGGAAGAAGTACGTCGGTGGAGCAACAGGGGGCCCATGAGGGTGGAGGGCGCGCCTGGGGGGGAGGGTAGGCGCGCCCCCTACCTCGTGGCCTCCTATTACATGGCTTGACGTAGGGTCCAAGTCTCCTGAGTTGTGTTCGATGAGAAAATCACATTCCCGAAGGTTTCATTCCGTTTGGACTCCGTTTGATATTCCTTTTCTTCGAAACCCTAAAACAGGCAAAAAACAGCAATTCTGGGCTGGGCCTCCGGTTAATAGGTTAGTCCCAAAAATAATATAAAAGTGGATAATAAAGCCCAATAATGTCCAAAACAGTAGATAATATAGCATGGAGCAATCAAAAATTATAGATACGTTGGAGACGTATCAACCTCTGAATTGCTTCACGCCCTGCCCACACCCAGTGAAGGAGCTCGCTGCCTGTACCAAGAACCTGAACTCACTGCTCATTACATGCAAGTGATAATGAAGCCTCTGAAGCCCGGTCAAGCCCCAAGGACGAAATTCCTCGTAAAGGATTTACTCTATGTGCCCAGAACCGTCTATCGCATTCTGACGAGGACAATGAGTCCCATCAAAGGCCATGACTCATCTGATGAGGAAATAGTTGGCATCATGAAGATTCTGCTATTCAACATCATTCATAGCATTCCTATCAACTATCACGATTTCTTCATGAGGACTCTGGCAAATGCTGCACTTTCTCCGTTTGAGCTGAAGCCTTATGCACCTTGGATTATGAGATTCCTCAGGACAAGGTCTTCACTCAACTTCAAGGCTGATTTTCAGAATCACCTCAGCTACTTGCCCCCGATTGAAGTCCTCAAGCAGACTTTTACTTCAATTGATGAAAAAGGCAAGGCTCCTGCTGTCATTGATGAAGGTATTCGTCCATTGGATGGTCAGTTTCGCAAAGCTGCATCTTATTCCACCAATGATGACTCTGCCACTCATGATTCTGCTACCAATGCCTCCAAGCCAAATCCTCAAGCCACTGCTCCTCGTGTGATGACTGACCGTGAGCTTCTGCTTAGTCTTCACCAGAAGGTGGATCGAAACCATAAATGGGTTAAGCGTCAGTTTGGTTCATTTCTTCACAACATGACCGCTACACACAATGCAGTGAAGAAAAACCACTACTACCTCCATGAGGTTTTCGGTCGCACCTGGGCTATTCTGTCCCATGTCCATAGTGAAGAAGATCTAAAGAAAATGGGTCTCAAGGAAGATTTTGACTAGTCTGCACCTCCACCGAAGAAATTCAAGAAGGTCAAGGTCCCTTCCTTGGTGGCCAGTTCTTATCCTTCATCGCGCGACACCGATCAGGATGAAGACTTGGACGACACTGCGGCAGGCCCTACATCAACAAACGACCCCAACAACGCTAGCGCTCCTTCATCAACTTGATATTCTTTAGGGGCGTTAGTCCTCATTTTCAATCCTTTTGGTCATTTGATGACAAAGGGGGGGAATTTGAGTTAGTCTTCAAGCGGGTCTATCTTATATGGGCGTTTTTTTGCTAAGTTACAACTCTCATTCTTCTGAAACTTTATTGGATCGAGTTGTAAACTTAAATCCGATGATGCTCTGATACTTTTGATGCATTTTTCTGCATGCTTATTCCTCATATATGTTAATGCACGCATGTTGAATTACTCATTCACCATATTTCATCATGCATTTCAAATTCTTCATATTATGTCAAATGCGTGTATGAATTACAAGATATAGGGGGAGATCTCCATGATTCTATTCTTCAAACTGTGTAATGCTTCAAAAGCAAATTCCTCACTATGCACATCTTCAGGGGGAGTTCTTATATATCTTGCAATTAAATTCCTCAATATCAGTATTTACACTTCATATGTTTACCCCGTTGAAAACTTAACCTATATTGTCATCAATCACCAAAAGGGGGAGATTGTAAGTGCATCTAGTGCCCCTTAGTGATTTTGGTGTATTGAAGACTTATAGGTTAAGGGACTAATGCGTTTGTGAGTGTACACACGTCTATAAGTCTATGAGGAGTTTGATATTTACAGAGAAAGTCAACCCCTAAAAATGAAGTTCTTCGACTGAAGACTTTGGATTTCTGAAGACTTTGAAAGTGAAGAAATTGGTGTGACCTAGAAGACTTGGTATTCATTTGAGGAACATGAAGCGTGAAGACTTTTGTTTTCGTAGTTTCATTTTTCTTTCTTGAGTCATAGGAAACACCGTACTTTTAAAGGGGGTCAAGGAAATACTAAGGAAAAATTTCCAAGTGATGCTCAACTCAAAATCCTACACCTACCAATCCCTTCGAGTGAAGCCATTGGAAATCTCACATAGTTCAGTCATATTCTTCAGTGATAGAGACGAACTTCTTCTGGTCTCTGAGGAATTTGTTCTGACTGAGGAGTTAGGAATTCGCCAGTGCGGATTGCCTACACAGTGAGGAACATGATAGCTCTGAGGAATTTGATACTCAAATTTCCGACCGTTGTTGTACTATGCGCCAGCTGTCCCAAAGTATGTACCCACCTAATGGTCATATCATTGAAGGGCATTTATGTCTTATCATATCGGGCTTCTCCCTAGGCTATAAATAGTCGCCCCCTACAACCACTAGCTGGTTGGCTGCTCCGAGAGAAACTGACACTTGTCATTTGAGAGCATCCCATCCTCTGAGGACTTTGAGTGAAAATCATCAAGTGGGGAAAACCCAAACCCAAACACCTACAAACCCCAAGTGATTGAGCATCACTGAAGAGATTGATCCTGTGTGGATCCGATGCTTGTTACCTTTGAAGACTGTGCATCTTCCAGACGGTTAGGCGTCATGGTCTAGATCATCCAAGAGGAATTGTGGATCGCCGAGTGACCGAGTCTGTGAAGGTTCGGAAGTCACCTGAAGACTTACCACGAGTGATTGGGTGAGGTCTGTGTGACCTTAGCTCAAGGAGAATACGGTCAGGACTGAGTGTTCTGAACTGCGTGTTCAGGACTGGGTGTCCAGGACTGTGTGTCCTCAGGTTTAAATACCTAGCCGCCCAAACCAGACGTACATCTATCATAGTAGTTGGAACTGGTCTACCAAATCATTGTCTTCACCAAGCTACCTGGTTCCATTTCCTCAACCCTTCCATTTCCTCATTTTATGTGTTGAGTGCTTGTTCATATCTGTTTAAAGACTTTGACTGAAGACTTTCTCAATTTCCTTAGTTCAATTTCTTCAGTCTGTTTGTCTTCATCCTATGTCATCCTGTGTTTACGCTTTCCGTACTCCGTGCTTGTCTTCATTTCATCATGATGACCATGCTTGTGTTCTTTTATGTTTACTTCTGAGTACTTATTCCGCTGCAAGTAGTTCTCCGCTAAGGAATTTCCTCACCCTGAAATTCCTCAGTGAAGAATTCATAAAAATCGCCGATTCACCCCCCTCTAATCGATATAACGCACTTTCAAATACCTCAACAATCTTTTCACAAAAGTCAGAGAATATAGCAGTCATACATATTTGAAAGGTAGCAGGTGCATTGCATAAACCAAAAGGCATACATCTATAAGCAAAGGTACCGAAAGGGCAAGTGAAAGTTGTCTTTTCTTGATCCTCTTTTGACACAGGTATTTGAGAGAAACCAGAATAACCATCTAGAAAGCAAAAATGTGTGTGTTTGGATAATCTTTCTAGCATTTGATCAATAAAAGGTAAAGGGTAATGATCCTTTTTAGTAGCTTTATTTAATTTGCGGAAATCAATTACCATTCTATAACCTGTAACAATTCTCTATGGGATCAATTCATCTTTATCATTAGGAAGAACAGTAATACCTCACTTCTTAGGGACACAATGGACAGGACTTACCCACTGACTATCAGCAACGGGATAAGTTATACCTGCCTCCAGAAGCTTTAGTATTTCTTTTCTTACCACTTATTTCATCTTAGGATTTAACCGTCGTTGGTGATCAACAACCGGTTTCGCATCTTTCTCCAATTTTATTTTTTGCTGGCATAGAGTGGGACTAATGCCCTTAAGATCATCAAGAGTATATCCAATAGCAGCACAGTGCTTCTTCAGAGTTTTCAATAATTTATTCTCTTCATGCTCTGAAAGGTTAGCACTAATAATAATAGGATATATCTCTTTCTCATCAAGATAAACATATTTAAGAGTATCTAGTAAAGGTTTAAGCTCAAACACGAGATCACCCTTGGGTGGAGGAGGATCCCCTAGAATTTCAACAAGCAAGTTCTATTTCAAAATAGGTCCCTGTTTAAAGAATACTTCATGTATTTCCCTTCTTTCATTCATAAACATATCATTTTCATGGTCGAGCTAATATTGTTCTAAAGGATCATTAGGAGGCACCGAAATAGAAGCAAGACCAATAATTTCATCTTTACTAGGAAATTCTTTATCATGGGGTTGTCTACGAAATTTAGCAAAATTAAACTCATGGGACATATCCCCCAAACCAATAGTAACAACATCCTTTTTGCAATCGATCCTAGCATTAACAGTATTCAAGAAGGGTCTACCAAATATAATGGGAAAAAAGTTATCTTGTGGGGAACCAAGAACAACAAAATCAGCAGGATATTTAACTTTCCCACGCAAGACTTCAACATCTCTAACAATCCCAACTAGTGAAATAGTGTCTCTATTGGCAAGCTTGATTGTGACATCAATTTCCTCTATCCCAGCAGGTGTAATATCATGCATAATTTCTTTTATAGGAATGAGGTATTGCACTTGCACTAGCACCCATATCACATAAGCCATGATAGAAATGATCTCCTATTTTAACAGAAATAACATGCATGCCTACAACAGGTCTATGTTTATTTTTAGTATCGGGCCTAGCAATTCTACCAGCTTCATCACAGAAGTAAATAACATGCCCATCAATATTATCGTCCAAGAGATCTTTAACCATAGAAACACTAGGTTCAACTTTAATTTTCTCAGAGGGAGTAGGTGTTCTAGTATTACTCTTACAAACTACAGTTGAAGCTTTAGCATGATCCTTTATTCTAACAGGGAAAGGTGGTTTCTCAATATAAGCAGTAGGAACAACAGGATCATTATAAGTGATAGTCTTTTCTTCAACTTTAATATGTGCAACTTCTTTTACTTCAATGGGAGGATTATATTTAAACCACTTATCCTTAGGGAGATCAACATGAGTAGCAAAGGATTCACAAAAAGAAGCTACTATCTTAGAGTCAAGTCCATATTTAGTGCTAAATTCATGAAAGGCATCGGTATTCATAAAAGATTTAACACAAACAAACTTTGGGGTTATACCTGACTCCTTACCTTCGTCGAGATCCCAATCTTTAGAGTTGCGTTTAATTCTTTCTAACAAATCCCATTTGAATTCAATAGTCTTCATCATAAAAGAGCCCGTACAAGAAGTATCGAGCATGGAGCGATTATTGAGAGAAAGCCGAGCATAAAATTTTTGAATAATAATTTCTCTTGAGAGCTCATGATTGGGGCATGAATATAACATTGACTTAAGCCTCCCCCAAGCTTGAGCGATGCTTTATCCTTCGCGAGGCCAAAAATTATATATATAATTACGATCATGATGAACAAGATGCATAGGATAAAACTTCTGATGAAATTCCAATTTCAATCGGTTGTAGTTCCATGATCCCATATCATCACATAGCCTAAACCATGTAAATGCCTTTACCTTCAAAGATAAAGGGAATACCTTCTTATTGATAACATCCTCGGGCATATCTGCAAGCTTAAATAATCCACAAACTTCATCCACATAGATTAGGTGCAAATCTGGATGTAATGTTCCATCACCTGTGAAAGGATTAGCTAGTAGTTTCTCTATCACACCCGAAGGAATTTCAAAGTAAACATTTTCAGTAGGTTCAGTAGGTTGAGGAGCAACTCTTTTCTCTAATGGTCGGGGTGAAGATACCCCGAACAAGCCTCTCAAAGGATTATGTTCCATAGTAACAAATGACAGTAAATTTCAGCACACTATATAAATTTTTCCTTACCAAATTCCACCTACCAAAGGTGCTTCACTGCCCGGCAACGGCGCCAGAAAAGAGTCTTGATGACCCACAATTATAGGGGATCTATCATAGTCCTTTTGATAAGTAAGAGTGTCGAACCCAACGAGGAGCTGAAGGAAATGATAAGCAGTTTTCAGTAAGGTATTCTCTGCAAGCACTGAAATTATCGGTAACAGATAGTTTTGTGATAAGGTAATTTGTAACGGGTAACAAGTAATAAAAGTAAATAAGGTGCAGCAAGATGGCCCAATCCTTTTTGTAGCAAAGGACAAGCCTGGACAAACTCATATATAAAGAAAAGCGCTCCCGAGAACACATGGGAATTATCGTCAAGCTAGTTTTCATCACGCTCATATGATTTGCGTTCGGTACTTTGATAATTTGATATGTGGGTGGACCGGTGCTTGGGTACTGTCCTTCCTTGTACAAGCATCCCACTTATTAACCCCTCTTGCAAGCATCCGCAACTACAAAATAAGTATTAAGGTAAACCTAACCATAGCATGAAACATATGGATCCAAATCAGCCCCTTACGAAGCAACTCATAAACTAAGGTTTAAGCTTCTGTCACTCTAGAAACCCATCATCTACTTATTACTTCCCAATGCCTTCCTCTAGGCCCAAACAATGGTGAAGTGTCATGTAGTTGACGTTCACATGACACCACTAGAGGAAAGACAACATACATCTCATCAAAATATCAAACGAATACCAAATTCACATGACTACTTATAGCAAGACTTCTCCCATGTCCTCAGGAACAAACATAACTACTCACAAATCATATTCATTTTCATAATCAGAGGGGTATTAATATGCATAAAGGATATGAACATATGATCTTCCACCGAATAAACCAACTAGCATCAACTACAAGGAGTTATCAACACTACTAGCAACCCACAGGTACCAATCTGAGGTTTTGAGACAAAGATTGAATACAAGAGATGAACCAGGGTTTGAGATGAGATGGTGCTGGCGAAGATGTTGATGGAGATTTACCCCCTCCCGATGAGAGGATCCATGGTGATGACGATGGTGATGATTCCCCCCTCCCGGGGGGAAGTTTGCCCAGCAGAACAGCTCCGACGGAGCCCTAGATTGGTTCCGCCAAGGTTCTGCCTCGTGGCGGCGGAGTTTCATCCCGTGAGCTTGCTTATGATTTTTTCCTGGACGAAAGACCTCATATAGCAGAAGATGGGCATCACAGGGCTGCCAAAGCGCCCATGAGGCAGGGGCGCGCCCCCCACCCTCGTGGATGGTGGGTGGCCCCCCTCTGGTACTTCCTTCGCCCAATATTTTTTATATATTCTGAAACGTGCTCCCGTGAAGTTTCAGGACTTTTGGAGTTGTGTAGAATAGGTCTCTAATATTTGCTCCTTTTCCATCCCAGAATTCCAGCTGTCGGCATTCTCCCTCTTCATGTAAACCTTGTAAAATAGGAGAGAATAGGCATAAGTATTGTGACATAATGTGTAATAACAGCCCATAATGCAATAAATATCAATATAAAAGCATGACGCAAAATGAATGTATCAATGATCATCATCATCTTGTACCTTTGATCTCCATCTCCAAAGCATCGTCATGATTTCCATCATCACCGGCTTGACACCTTGATCTCCATCGTAGCGTCATTGTTGTCTCGCCAACTATTGCTTCTACAACTATCGCTAACACATAGTGATAAAGTAAAGCAATTACATGGCGATTGCATTTCATACAATAAAGCGACAACCATAAGGCTCCTGCCAGTTGCCGATAACTTTACAAAACATGATCATCTCATACAACAACATACACATCATGTCTTGACCATATCGCATCACAACATGCCCTCCAAAAACAAGTTAAACATCCTCTACTTTGTTGTTGCAAGTTTTACGTGGCTGCTACGGGCTTCTAGTAAGAACGGATCTTACCTACGCATCAAAACCACAATGATGTTTCGTCAAGTTTTATGTTTTAACCTTCAACAAGGACCGGCCGTAGTCAAATTCGATTCAACTAAAATTGGAGAAACAGACACCCGCCGGCCACCTTTATGCAAAACAAGTCGCATGTCTGTCGGTGGAACCGGTCTCATGAACGTTGTCATGTAAGGTTGGTCCGGGCCGCTCCATCCAGCAATACCGCCGAATCAAAATAATACGTTGGTGGTAAGCAATATGACTATGATCACCCACAACTCTTTGTGTTCTACTCGTGCATATCATCTACGCATAGACCTGGCTCAGATGCCACTAATGGGAAATGTAGCCTGTAATTTCAAAAAAATATCCTACGCTCACGCAAGATCTATCTAGGATATGCATAGCAATGAGAAGAGGAGAGTGTGTCCACATACCCTCGTAGACAGAAAGCGAAGCGTTCGACAACGCGGTTGTTGTAGTCGAGCTTCTTCTCGTTTCGATCGATCAAGCACCGAACGTACGGCACCTTCGAGTTCTGCACATGTTCAGCTCGATGACGTCCCTTGAACTCTTGATCCGGAAAAGTGTCGAGGGAGAGTTCCATCAGCATGATGGCGTGGTGATGGTGATGGTGAAGTGATCCGCGTAGGGCTTCGCCTAAGCACTACGTGAATATGACCAGAGGCGTAAACTGTGGAGGGGGGTGCCGCACACGGCTAACAATGTTTGTTATGTGTTCTAGCAGTGCCCCCCCCCATATATATAGGTTGGAGGGGAGGAGAGGCAGCCAAGGGGGCGCCCCAAGTAGGATAATCCTACTTGGGGTCCTCCCAATTCGGCCTCCCCCTTTCCTATTCCTATTCGGAGTAGGAAGGGAAGAGGGGGAAGGGGGAATCCTATTCCCTTTTTCCTTTCCTTCTTCCCCTTTCCTTCTCCAATTTGGCCAGCCCATATGGGGGGCGCACCAGCCCCTTAGTGGCTGGTGTGTTTCCCCTCTTGGCCCATTAGGCCCATATAGCTTGCCGGGGGTTGCCCGGAACCCCTTCCGGTGACCCGATACGTACCCGGTACCCCCAGAACACTTCCGGTGTCCGAATGCTATCGTCCTATATATGAATCTTTAACTCTTGACCATTTCGAGACTCCTCGTCATGTCTGTGATCTCATCTGGGACTCCGAACAACATTCGTTCACCAAATCACATAACTCATATAATACAAAGTCGTCATCGAACGTTAAGCGTGCGGACCCTACAGGTTCGAGAACTATGTAGACATGACCGGGACACCTCTCCAGTCAATAACCAATAGCGGAACCTGGATGCTCATATTGGTTCCTACATATTCTACGAAGATCTTTCTCGGTCAAACCGTAATGACAACATATGTTATTCCATTTGTCATCGGTATGTTACTTGCCCGAGATTCGATCGTTGGTATCTTCATACCTAGTTCAATCTCGTTACCGGCAAGTCTCTATACTCATTCCGTAATGCATCATCCCGCAACTAACTCATTAGTCACATTGCTTGCAAGGCTCATCATGATGTGCATTACTGAGAGGGCCCAGAGATACCTCTCCGATACTCGGAGTGACAAATCATAATCTCGATCTATGCCAACCCAACAAACACCTTCGGAGATACCTATAGAGCATCTTTATAATCACCCAGTTACGTTGTGACGTTTGATAGCACACAAGGTATTCCTCCGGTATCCGAGAGTTGCATAATCTCATAGTCAAAGGAATATGTATAAGTCATGAAGAAAGCAATAGCAATCAAACTGGATGATCATAATGCTAAGCTAACGGATGGGTCTTGTCCATCACATCATTCTCCTAATGATGTGATCTCGTTTATCAAATGACAACACATGTCTATGGTTAGGAAATTTAACCATCTTTGATTAACGAGCTAGTCTAGTAGAGGCTTACTAGGGACACTGAGTTTTGTCTATGTATCCACACATGTATCAAGTTTCCGGTTAATACAATTCTATCATGAATAATAAACACTTATCATGATATAAGGAAATATAAATAACTACTTTATTAGTGCCTCTAGGGCATATTTCCTTCAGTGTCTTGGGATGTTAAGAGTCCCACAAATAGGATGAACTAGTACAAAATGTTGTTTTAGACTTTTAGCTAGAGAGTCTACTAACTCATTCACTTCCCGAACACATGGCTGGGATGGTACTTGTGAAAAGTCTTTTGTAAGGTGTAGACATTCTGTGATAACCGTTGCATATGTGCCAAGGTATTCATACCTCTCAATTGATTACAGCCGCCACAATCTATCTCTGCGACAACTTTACTGAATCCCATATGATAAGGCATTAAAACTACATTTTGCAACCCTAAGATTACAGTGGACTCCATGTTGCTCACATGTGGTATAAACTCCGCCCCTGCCGCGGGATCTGTTCCCATTTATCTCATACTATGGCCCCTGAAGTGCCTGGCATGGTATCGAAGGGCATGTTTGGTTGGGTTCCACACTTTTGTGCCTCAAATTTGGCATGCCATAGTTTTTGTGGTGGCCAAACTTGTGAAAAAAGTTGGCTATAGCAACTAAGTATATAATAAATGGGGTATATTACTAAAAGAAGTATGGCATGCCACTGCTATGACTGCAGCTGAGACGCTTGGCACAATTGAAAGTGCAACTATCCCTGGGTGGTTTTGGTAATTCCTAACAACATATAGCTCATTGAACTAATGCTCTTTCAAGATGATCATTTCAGAAAGTTCAATGATTGGCATGGCATGGACTAGGAATGTGGACCCCTCAAAATGCTAAGGACACACATTGGCAAAAGCTCAAGACTCTACATTTTCATTTTAGTGATCCAAGATCACATTGAGTCCATAGGAAAAGCCAATACTATTAAAAGGGGATGAGGTGTTGCTTAATGGCTTGATTGCTCAAAATGCTTAGTGATATGCTCCAAAAACCCTCAACCACTTCCTCATGTCCACATATGTCCCAAACCAAAAGTCAAACTCGGCCCCACCGATTTTATCTATCTGGCGCCACCGAGTTCATTTGACATAGCCATAGCCAAAAACCTAATCAGCTCAGTCTCACCGAGATGGGATTGCAAACTCTCTGTTTCCCTTTGTAACGTTTCGATCTAACCGAGATGAGTGATCGATCCCACCGAGTTCGCAATGCAAACTCTCTATTTCCTTTTCATAACATTTTGGTATCACCGAAATGAGCGATCAGTCCCACCGAGTTTGCATGACCAACTCTCTGTTTGCCTATTACAGAAATTGGTTCCACCGAGTTCATGTGATCGGTCTCACTGAGATTATGTTATGCCCTAACCCTAATGAAATCGGTCCTACCGAGTTGATCGTATCGGTCCCACCAAAAAGCCTAACGTTCACATTTTGAACCGAATCGGTCTGACCGAGTTTGTGTATTCGGTCTCATCGAGTTTGGTGAATTGTGTGTAACGGATAGATTTTGTGTGGAGGCTATATATACCCCTCCACCCTTCCTCCATTCGTGGGGAGAGCTATCAGAATGTGCCTACACTTCCAGCATGCATTTTCTGAGAGAGAACCACTTACTCATGTGTTGAGACCAAGATATTCCATTCCAACCACAAGAATCTTGATCTCTTGCCTTCCCAAGTTGCTTTCCACTCAAATCATCTTTCCACCAAATCCAAATCTGTGAGAGAGCGTTGAGTGTTGGGGAGACTATCATTTGAAGCATAAGAGCAAGGACTTCATCATCAACACACCATCTATTACCTTTTGCAGAGTGGTGTCTCCTAGATTGGTTAGGTGTCACTTGGGAGCCTCCATCAAGATTGTGGAGTTGAACCAAGGAGTTTGTAAGGGCAAGGAGATTGCCTACTTCATGAAGATCTACCCAAGTGAGGCAAGTCCTTCATGGGCGATGGCCATGGTGGGATATACAAGGTTGCTTCTTCGTGGACCCTTCATGGGTGGAGCCCTCCGTGGACTCGCGCAACCGTTACCCTTCGTGGGTTGAAGTCTCCATCAACGCGGATGTACGATAGCACCACCTATTGGAACCACGCCAAAAATCTTCGTGTCTACATTGTGTTTGCTCCCTCCAAACTCCTCCCTTTACCTTCATATGCAATGATTTACATTACGCTGCTATACTCTTAGATTTGCATGTGTAGGTTGATTGCTTGACTTGTGCTAAGTTGCTAAAATCTGCCAAGACATAAAATTGGGAAAAGCTAGATTTTTATTTGGTAAAGTAGTCTAATCACCCCCCCCCCCTCTAGACATACTTTCGATCCTACAAGTGGTATTAGAGCTTTGGTCTCCATTTGCCTTGATTTCCATAGCTTTGGTGATCATAGCCTTGGTTTCACAACCTAGGAGAGTATGGCGTCTAGCGAGGGAATTACCACCGTAGAGGTCCTTACTTTGATGGTACTAATTTTGCTAGTTGGAAGCATAATATGAAAACGCATATTCTTGGACATAACCCCGCCATTTGGGTTAATGTGTGTATTGGCTTTCAAGGTGAATTCTTCAATGGGAGAGAACCGAACTATGAAGCTACCGCGAAAGAGTTGAAGATGCTACAATACAATGCTGAAGCTTGCGATATCCTCTTCAACGGACTGTGCCCCGAAGAATTCAACAAAATCAGCTACGTTGAGAATGCAAAGGAAATTTGGGATACTTTGATTGATATGCACGAAGGTAACGACTCCGTCAAGGAATCCAAATTGGATGTGCTTCAAAGTCAGCTTGACAAGTTCAAAATGAAGGATGGTGAAGGTGCCGCTGAAATGTACTCTAGGCCTGCTCTCATCACAAATGAGATTGCCGACTTAGGAAGTGAAGAGATGACCGACAGATTCATCATCAAGAAGAGCCTAAGAGCCTTGGATGGTAAATACGATACCGTGTGCACATTGATCCAAATTATGCCCAACTACAAATATCTCAAGCCAACGGAAGTCATTGGAAGAATTGTTGCTCATGAGATGTCACTCAAGGATAAAGAAGAGCTTCACAGCAAGTCAAGTGGTGCTTACAAAGCCTCATGTGATGCTCCTACATCATCAAGAGAGAAACAAGTCTTCAATGAGGAATTGAGCCTAATGGTGAAGAATTTCAACAAGTTCTACAAGAGTAGAAGTAAGGAAAGAAGTTCCAAGTCAAGGTCCTACAATGACAAAAGATCTTCTAGTCGTGAGTGTAATTGCTACAATTGTGGAAGACCCGGACACTACTCCAATGAGTGTACGGCTCCCTACAAAAGAAGAGAAGACTCACCTAAAAGGAGAAGTAGAAGAGAAGAATCACCTCCAAGAGAGAGAAGTAGTAGAGATGATCGTTATGAATGAAGAACCTCTCGCAGAAGCAAGGATTCGGAAAGGAATGACAAGTCATCAAGGAGCTACATAAAACGAAGACATCAAGCTCATGTTGGTGAATGGGTATCCAGCTCCGACTCCAACCATCACTCCGAGAGAATTTATCACTCCGACTCCGAATATACTCAAGATGAAGGTGTTGCCGGTCTAGCACTTGTGTCAACCAACTCCTATGACATATTTGACTCACCAAATGAAGGAATTGGAAGACGCTTCATGGCTAAAGGCCCAAATGTATCACACCCCGAGTATGCTGATTTCAATAGTGATGAAGATGATTTGCTAGGTGATGATGATTTACTTGTTGACAACTCTAGTGATGAAAACTATGATGAACTTGCTATTAATCATTCTAATCAAGATAAAATGAATGACAATGATAAGAAGGATATTGAGCTTCTAACTAAAGAACTAAACACTCTTAAGTTAGCTCATGAAACTACCTTGGAAGATCATCGAGAGCTTTCGAAGACTCATGAGAAGCTATGCTTTGAAAAACTCAATCTAGAGCAAGAGCATGGGTTCTTAAAAGCAATCAATGATGATCTCCGTAAGAAAAGTTCTTCTTACATCGCCAAGCATTTACTCTTGTCTACTTACATGCCACAAGTAAAATCTAGCAACAAGAGTAAGAAAGATTCTTCTTCTAGTAGTAACAATAATCATGTTAAATCGAATGTTGTTGCTTCTAGTAGTTCTCTTGATTCCACTAATGATTATCTTAGACAAGTTACACTTGAGCAAGAAAATAGCTTATTGAAGGGAATTATAGAGAAAGGTGTCTACAAGAGCCTTGCCGGAAGTAAGCAATTTGAGACAATTGTACGCAAGCAAGGAAGGCACCAGAAGAATCAAGGTGTTGGTTTTGAACGAAAGTTCAATTACAATGGAGTTGAGTGGGAAGAAGATCAATACCCCAAGACGAAGTTTGTTCCTCAACAAGAGAAGTATGATCCTACTTCTTTCAAGGGGACACAAGCTCAAGATGATCTTCCACCACAAGACCACAAGCAAAAAGGCAAGGACAAGCTTCAAGAGAGATTGATGCATTTGAAGAAGCTCCCAAGGCCTTGGTCAAGTGGGTTCCCAAGACTACGTCAAGTTCTACTTCATCAAGTATGACTACAACTCCAGGTATTCCCATCAAGTTGATGTGGATCTCGGAGAAGAAGAACTAGAGAGTTCTTGAGGGTGACTCCGCCAACATATTTCACTCATATCATTTTGGCGAGAATAAGTGCAAACAACTTCCACATCTTGCACTAGTTCAAGGAGTCACAAACCCTCTTGTTGGTAAGACATAGGACAAGGTAACCTAATGCTTTCATGGACATCATCTTTTGTGAACTTCACTCTATGTCTATGGATATCCTTGTTTGTTCCTTGTAGGACTAACCCGTGTAGGTATACAACTCACTCCAATGGATTGCTCCAAATGATCTACATCAACTTTGAGCATCCACATCTTCAACATCTACATGAAGTCATCATCGACAAAACCCAAGGTTAGTTTATCCCTCTTAGGGGGGATATCACATCTAGGGGGAGCTTTACTCTAAGAATTGAGCTAAAAGCAACTCTAAAGGTGTGAACACAACAATTCTTTATGTAGAAGTGGTAACCGCACTTGTGCTTAAATGATGAGTATGACCTACGATCAAATGTTCTCATTTGACTCCTAAGTCAATATACTCATATATAGATGACCTAGTCATCGCAAATTGCTTGATAGATGCTAGAGTGTTTGTGCATGCTTCGCCACATATTTCATTTGCCATTGGGACATTTACATCTATGCCCTTAACTCGAACCCACTACTCAATTTTGCCCCTAATTTTTAGGTATGCTCAGTTTTGCCCCTCCGCCGTTAGTTTCACTTATAGAAATGCCCTTCTCTGCCATTACCGTCCGGTCAAAGGTCTTTGACCATCCTGAAAAAATAGCAAAAAAATAAAAAAAATGAAATTTGGTGGGATCGAAGATAGTCATGTCCGCAAGGCGCATGCACATTTTCATGCCGTTCGGACACTCCGGGAGCTCGTGTCAAAGGAAACCATAAATTTTGTACGCATGCGAGCAGTAAATTCAAAAAAAAATAGAAAAAAAATCAAAAAAATATGAAAGTTCATGGGATTGAAGATATTCAGGTTCGCAAGATGTGTGCACGTTTTTGTTGTGTTTGGACATCGTAGGAGCTCGTGGAGAAAAAACAAATTTTAGCTCAAAAAGACTTTGAAAAAATGCAGTATTTTGTTTTTTTTCTCTAGAGCGCCTCGTACGTCATTTGATCACCAAAACTTGCAAGCACCTTGTGCACTCAAGCCTCTTTGACGCCAAATAAATTTAATTTTTTTGAACTTTTTTGCTATTTTTTCGAATTTACTGTTCATAGGCATAAATTATTATTTTTTTCCTTTGCCACAAGCTCCCAGAGTGTCCAAACAACACAAAGTTGTGCACGCGCCTTGCGGACATGACTATCTTCGATCCCACCAAATTTCATATTTTTTGATTTTTTTGCTATTTTTTCGGGATGGTCAAAGTACTTTGACCGGACGGCAATGGCGCAAAAGGGCATTTCTATAAGTGACACTAACGGTGGAGGGGCAAAACTGAGCATACCTGGAAATTAGGGGCAAAACTGAGTAGTGGGTTTGAGTTAGGGGCAGAACTGGAATTGGCCCTTTGCCATTTTATTGTGTGAGCATGTTGGTTGCATATTTTACTCATTCGAGGACATCCATTTGTTTCTTTGATTGTTTGGCTCTTTTTCTTTTGCCAAATGGATGGACAAGAATGCCTAAGAACCTCCTCTAGCTATCTATGTATTTCTCGTCTCAAACTCTATTCATGCTACATCACAAAGTTTGATCAAGTCAAATTCGAACACTCTGTGTGAGCAGCACTCAGAGTCACCGATTCGTCATAGACTTAAACTTCCAAAACGTCTCTGTGCATTTCGGTCTGACCGATTCATCCTTTTCGGTCAAACCAAGTTCACTGAGTTGATCTAGGTTTTTAATCTCGGTGCAACAGATTAGAACTTTTTGGTCACACCGAGTTGCAGTAACCCCTTGCGATTCTGCATCTTGGTGCCACCGAGTTGTTCCACTCGGTCACACCGACAGGGTCAGGATATATATACTGACGGGTCAAATTTTGGAAATTTCTCCAAAATCACTTCGCTCGCGCATGTCCTGCTCTGCCGTTTAAGGTCTCCAGATCGTCCTCTCGTCGCCAGCGACCTCCCGCCGCTGGTCTTCATCGCCGTCAACGGACATCAACACCGTCGTTACCACCGTACCGAACTCATCGCCGAGATAGGTATGAGTTCGACCCCTTGTGCATTATTTTTACCTCCGATTCTGAGCACAAGGTCAATGCCATGTTTGTTACCACATATGAGATCAATCTATCCAGCGAAATCTTTCTTTAGATTAGTTTTGATTCGAAAATTTAGGGTTAGGTTTCCGCCGAACTCATCTCGGACTAACCGAGTTGTGGAAATCGGTCTCACCGATTTGGCCTAAGCCATTGCACTTTCACTTTTAGGTCTTACCAAAACTTGCAAATCAGTGTGACCGAGTTCAACTGTTAGTGAAACCCTAGCAATCTCGGAGTCACCGAACTGTGTCTCGGTCTGACCGATTTCACTAGTTTAGACTCCAAAGTTGCTTCAGTGTCACCGAGTTTAACAAATCGGTAGCTCCGAAATGCTTTCTGTGGAAAACTAAAACTAAGTTTTTGACTCATCTGTTTTGCAAAATCTCTGCACTTTGTGATGCTCATCCACTCTATCTCATATATAACTATTCACAGGGTCAGCTATCAGTTTGCGATATCAGACATGTCAGATCAGAGTGATAGCTAGAACAGGTCTGAAGAGCAGGTGAATCTGAGTGAGGGCACTAGTCCCTCTGACAGTTATGACGATGCAGCAGAAGTACTCCTAGCAACCTGCCTCAGGCTGCTACTAGGCAGAGGAGGAAGAAAAATTTTGAGTCTGAAGATGAAGACTATGTAGCTGCCGAGGAGGAGGTCAGCTCCAAGAAAAGGGTTGTTAAGAAAGAGTTTGGCATAGCTGCTTCAACCAAGCCTGGTATGCATAAGAAGGCTCCTGCAAAGAGAGTTCCCACTTCAAAAGCCAGGGCCTCAACTCTTGAAACTTCCAAGTCAAATGTTGAAGATGTTGCTGGTGAGGGCAAGAAAAGAGAGGAAATGGTCAAGAAAACTATGGACAAAGTCATTGGGAGATCCTCTATGATGGTAGATCCAGCTGAGGATGAAGATGAATAGGAAGAGGATGCTGCACTAGCACCCAAGGCACAAAAGCTGATGGGGGATGCCATCAAGTCTGGGGCTGCCTCCTCTAAGCCCAAGACTGCCCCCAAAGATTCTGCTCCATCTCCCAAGACTACACCAAAGAGGAGCACAAGGAATATACCAGCTACTGAGAAGAACAAGGCCCCAGTGCTTGAGACTGAAGTTGGAAGAGGCTGAAGCCCAAGTGCTTAGGAAGCTCAAGCCCAAGATCCCAGACCATGATGACAACCATCCACTGGCTGAGAATATGAAGATCAGAAAAGATGCAGGTCTCAGACTATGGAGACAATAGGATCCATATGTTGTGAGGAGAAGGACTATTGTGGATTACAGGTTTCACACCAAGGAGCAGCAGGACTTCTATGAGACTATTCCACTAGATAAGAAGCCCATTGTCTGCAATATGAAGTGGGTAGACTACAAGTATATTGACAACAACGAAGACCACTTTCCAGGAGTGCATGAGAGCTTCAGGCTATGTGGGGTAGACAAATTTGTGGGTCAGAAGTTGACCAAGTGGAATGATGAACTCATCATGCAATTCTACTCCACAGCACATATCTATCATAATGGCAAAATTATCTGGATGTCTGAGGGTACCAGGTACCAATCAACAGTTGCTGAGTGGGCTAAACTGATCAATGCCCCTGCAGAGCATGAAGATGACATAGATGTATATGCCAAAAAGAAGAAAGATCACAACTCAATGGCTAACATGTATAAGGAGATTCCTGAAAAAGTTTTGGAGACTCACAAGATGGGCTCTGTATACTATCTACTGTCTGGCCTGACCACCATCAACACAATCTTGAGGCATACTTTGTTGCCCAAGTCAGGTGATCATAGGATGATCAAAGGCCACTCCATTAACCTGCTACAGTTGTTTGATGTGCCCCAGAAGTTCAAGGTGATGAGTCTGATTGTTGAGACAATCAAGAGGACAGCTCCAGATCAAAAGAGGTCATGTGGGTATTCTCCACACATCCAGGTGCTCATCAACTTCAAGATGGGCACATGCACTTACTTGTTGGACAAGAAACATCTTCCCTTGAGGCACGATTTTGAGGACAACACTATTGTCATGAATGCTGAAGATCCCACATCTGCAGAGGCTCAAGAGAAGAGGGAGAAAGCTGAAGCTAAGAAGGCAGCAAAGATGCCAAGTGCTGAAGAGGCTTCTCAAGTGTTCCTCAAGTCAAAGCAAGACCAACTTGGATATCTGATTCAAGCCACCTTGAGTATTGAGAAGGGATTAGCCACCCTGACTTAGAACCAAGAAAGCCTGGAGAGGATCATCGAGACTAAATTCTATGATCTTGACTTAAAAGTGACAGAGATGCAGATAGCAGTTGAGCAGCTCCAGGAAGAAGCTGGGGAGAGAAAATGGTAGGCTACCACAGATGCCTTTCAGAGAGTGCCAAGAGGACAGAGATCTGCTGCAGTGCTAGTGACTGACACAAGAGCAACTACATCAGCACCTGTAGCCACAGCATCAGTGTCACCTCTAGTTGCCACTCCACAAGCTCCAACAACTTCAACCGATGCATTCGTCCTCGGAGTCCTCTCAACGCCTCCTTCCGAAGATCAAGCCTAGAGAGACACATAGCACTATGCATTTTCGAGCTTTTTGGTAATTTGTTGCCAAAGGGGGAGAAAGTGTATAGATCATAGGCTTCGAGAGAGAGAGAGAGATTTTCTTCTTTTTGTCTCTTGTTTGATACTTATTTGTGTGCTTGCTTGGATGATACCTTATCTGTGTGTGAGATACTCGTTTGATCATGTGCTTGATCATATTACTTTAATGATTGTGCTTGAATGATGCAATTATTTATCTCTTATGTATGATCATTCACTTTGCCTTGGTGATGAGTGCAATTTCATATTCTATCATTTTGAGCGCTCCACCAAGATGTATGCGACATGGAAGAGTAATCCATGATCCTAATTGATTGTGCATTTGCATTTAAAAGCAAATTTTAAATAGTCCACAAATTTAGGGGAGCTCTTGTTTATCACATACTTCTCAAAGCGACAATGTATTTCAATCTTATTATCATTTGTCGAAGCTTTGATCTATATGTTGTCATCAATTACCAAAAAGGGGGAGATTGAAAGTGCAACTATCCCTGGATGGTTTTGGTAATTCCTAACAACATATAGCTCATTGAACTAATGCTTTTTCAAGATGATCATTTCAGAAAGTTCAATGATTGGCATGGCATGGACTAGGAATGTGGACCCCTCAAAATGCTAAGGACACACATTGGCAAAAGCTCAAGACTCTACATTTTCATTTTAGTGACTCATTGAGTCCATAGGAAAAGCAATACTATTAAAAAGGGATGAGGTGTTACTTAATGGCTTGCTTGCTCAAAATGCTTACTGATATGCTCCAAAAACCCTCAACCACTTCCTCATATCCACATATGTCCCAAACCAAAAGTCAAATTCGGCCCCACCAATTTGACCTATCCGGCGCCATCGAGTTCATTTGACATAGCCATAGCCAGAAACCCTAATCAGTTCGGTCTCACTGATAGGGACTCACCGAGATGGAATTGCAAACTCTCTGCTTCCCTTGTAACATTTCGGTCTAACCGAGATGAGCGATCGGTCCCACCGAGTTCGCAACGCAAACTCTCTGTTTCTTTCTCGTAACGTTTCGGTCTCACCGAAATGAGCGATCGGTCCCACTGAGTTTGCTTGACCAACTCTCTGTTTGCCTATTACAGAAATTGGTTCCACCGAGTTCATGTGATTGGTCTCACCGAGATTACGTTATGCCCTAACCCTAATGAAATTGGTCCTACCTAGTTGATCGTATCGATCTCACCGGAAAGCCTAACATTCACATTTTGAATCGAATCGGTCTGACCGAGTTTATGTATTCGGTCTCGCCGAGTTTAGTGAATTGTGTGTAATGGTTAGATTTTGTATGGATGCTATATATACCCCTCCACCCTTCCTTCATTCGTGGGGAGAGCTATTATAATGTGCCTACACTTCCAGCATATATTTTTGAGAGAGAACCACCTACTCATGTGTTGAGACCAATATATTCCATTCCAACAACAAGAATCTTGATCTCTAGCCTTCCCAAGTTGCTTTCCACTCAAATCATCTTTCCACCAAATCCAAATCTGTGAGAGAGAATTGAGTATTGGGGAGACTATCATTTGAAGCACAAGAGCAAGGAGTTCATCATCAACACACCATCTATTATTTTTTGGAGAGTGGTGTCTCCTAGATTGGTTAGGTGTCACTTGGGAGCCTCCGTCAAGATTGTGGAGTTGAATCAAGGAGTTTGTAAGGGCAAGGAGATCGCCTACTTCGTGAAGACCTACCCAAGTGAGGCGAGTCCTTCATGGGCGATGGCCATGGTGGGATAGACAAGGTTGCTTCTTCGTGGACTCGCGCAACCGTTACCCTTCGTGGGTTGAAGTCTCCATCAACGTGGATGTACGATAGCACCACCTATCGGAACCACACCAAAAATCTCCATGTCTACATTGCGTTTGCTCCCTCCAAACTCCTCCCTTTACCTTCATATGCAATGACTTGCATTCCGCTGCTATACTCTTAGATTTGCATGTGTAGGTTGATTCCTTGACTTGTGCTAAATTGTTAAAATTTGCCAAGACTTAAAATTGGGAAAAGGCTAGATTTTTATTTGAGACTTGTGCTAAGTTGCTAAAATCTGCTTGGACATAACTCCCCCTAAATATAAGATGAAAATGCATATTCTTGGACATATGTTTTGGCAGTTTAAATTAAACCGTCAAAACATCTTACATTCCGAAACAGAATGTGTACTTTATTTTAAAGGGAGAGGTAAATTCTGCTTCTTTGTGGGTGTGGGGGAGGTAAATTTTGCTTTTTAGTTGCAAAGGTAAATTCTGCTTTTTTATAATGGGAGACGTAGATCTTTCCCTATCCCTAGTAATAAAGCACGGATTGACTCCGTGGGTTCACCATCACAATACGCTTTCGCCTAGTCGTAATACGCTTTTACGATTCGTATAAACAAAATCGTAATGTAAACAAGGTGGTACTAATTTAGCGATGTCCAACGGCCCTTCCTCTCGATCCCATCTAGACCTCCAGCCTACCTCCACCTCCTACTACGCTCCGCCCTGTCTCATCGTGCCACGACGGAGATCGGATCTGTGGGAATCCATCACCTTTTCTAGGAGTGAGAGGACGGGGGACGCGAGGCGGCAGCGACGCTGGTGCTCCTTCAGCGAGGCGCCGGACTCCGGTGAGGCAAGAAACAGGAGGAGACGGCGGAGAACGGACCCGTGGGAATCCACCTCCTGTTCCGGGAGTGAGTAGACGGGTGACGTCGGGCGGCGGCAGTGCTGGTTTGAGGAGGTGCAACGTTTGCATGGTCAGGTGCACTTGGCTTCAGGCCCTGGGAGGCGCTATCAAATCCACGGCCGCGCTGCTGTGTTGACCAGGACGGCCTGCTTGTGCAGTGTGCCGCGGCCGGCTACTAAAGCCAGGCAGCGGAGAGACGCAGGCCAAGGGTGAAGACGGCGGGGTGCTTTAGATGGGATGCGCTTGGATGGGCGGAGAGGTGAAAGAGGATGTGGTACAGATCAGGAGCGGTTGTGGTGCCTACATATGTGTACCCCGTTGTTTTCTCCAAACCCATAAAATATGTAGCAATTCATATTGGTCTTCTTTATTCAGGGTAAGATAGCGGAATATACCTCTTAATTTTATATTGTTCACATGCATTTACTTTATTCAACTGATGATCCGGTCTTCTTTTATTTTTGTTCCTCAATCGTAGACTCGTAATCTCGGTTGAGGCCATGCATGGAGAAGGTGAGCTTGCATTTCTGAACATGCGTTATAAACTGAATCATCAAAAAGTATGGTGATAGCCAGCATTACGGTGCTTAAAAGTATGCAATGATGATCCCAAAAGAACAATAGCTATGCAACACAGTGGTGGGCATTGACATTTTGGATTTTTGTTGTGAGTTCTGTTGAATATTTCTCTAATTAATCTTCCATCAAAAAAATCTAATTAAGCTTTCCTTATTAGTATTGTCAGAGGATGATTTGACTATTGGAAATTTGATTGAAGATCTCAATGATGGCAATTTTATGTACAGTTGTTCAAATGATGGCTATTGTTGTTCAGCTCCTGCTTTCTGACCGGTAGCAAATTTTTACTTACTAAGAGGATCTACAACAAGTCCATTCAAATCCTATCCAATCGTCTGGGCGGACAACCCGATCACCGCCTGGATAGGAGAGAGAAGGAAAAAGGTAACCTAACCAGACCCCCAATAGGAAAATGGATGGAAAAAAAGGGGAGCATGGTTGCGTGTGTGTGCAAAATAAGGGCTCAAAGCACATACACCCATACACTGGTTGGACGCGTCCATGAACATTTGAGAAGTCAAATTTTTTCATTGTGGTTGTAGATGCCCTAAGCAAATGTATTATTTGGGATTTTGGTCCTTCTATAAGTGTGTTTTACTTCCTACAATTGCTAATGCATTTTTTGGCCCACCGAATTTTAGTGGTTTCTTTAACCCGTTACAACGCACGGGCTCTTTTGCTAGTTTTACTTATGCTCTAACAAAAAAATATAGTGGAAGGAAACAGGGAACGAATCAATCTGCAATCGATATATTTATGAATTAATTGCCGCATCAAGGACTCCGTGGCCCAATGGATAAGGCGCTGGTCTACGAAACCAGAGATTCTGGGTTCGATCCCCAGCGGAGTCGGTTGATTTTTCATTTTAAACCTTTTTTGGTTCTAAAATTCTCATAAATTCCTCAAAAAAAAGAGTGTCCCATAAAAAGTGGATTGTTAAATTCCAATTTTACCACAAAGGAGGACTCCGTGGCCCAATGGATAAGGCGCTGGTCTACGAAACCAGAGATTCTGGGTTCGATCCCCAGCGGAGTCGGACTCTTTTTCATTTTTACCGTTTTTTCTGTAAAACAAATCTCATGGATTACTATGATAATTTTAATCTCTATGAAACCAGAGATTGGTTCGATCCCCAGCGGAGTCGGGTTTTTTTTTTCATTTTTACCTTTTTTCTGTAAAATGAATCCCATGGACCCGTAAAAAATCTTATAATCCCATAAAAAAGGGGAGGTAAGTACTGCAAAAATTGAAATTGCATAGGACAGGTACAATCTTTGACCTTTTTTTCTGTCAAACGAATCCCATCGATCCCTAGAAAAAATTGAATCCCATAAAAAAGGCAGGTAAATTCTACAATCTTTGACCTTTTTCATTTTTACCGTTTTTTCCGTACAACAAATCTCATGGATTCCTATAATAATTTTAATCTCTATGAAACCAGAGATTGGTTCGATCCCCAGCGGAGTCGGGTTTTTTTTTTTCATTTTTACCTTTTTCTGTAAAATGAATCCCATGGACCCGTAAAAAAAATCTTATAATCCCATAAAAAAGGGGAGGTAAATACTGCAAAAATTGAAATTGCATAGGACAGGTACAATCTTTGACCTTTTTTTCGGCCAAATGAATCCCATCGATCCCTAGAAAAAATTGAATCCCATAAAAAAAGGGCAGGTAAATTCTACAATCTTTGACCTTTTTCATTTTTACCGTTTTTCTCTAAAACAAATCTCATGCATTCCTATAATAATTTTAATCTCTATGAAACCAGAGATTGGTTCGATCCCCAGCGGAGTCGGGGTTTTTTTTTTCATTTTTACCTTTTTTCTGTAAAATGAATCCCATGGACCCGTAAAAAAATCTTATAATCCCATAAAAAAGGGCAGGTAGATACTGCAAAAAAAATTGCATAGGACAGGTACAATCTTTGACCTTTTTTTTCTGTCAAATGAATCCTATGGATCCCTAGAAAAAATTGAATCCCATAAAAAAAAGGGCAGGTAAATTCTACAATTTTTTTGTGCAGGACAGGTCTTTTTACCTTTTTTCAGTTGTTTTTTCATTTTAAATTTTTTTCTGTAAAATCAATCCCATGGATCCCTATAAAAATTTGAATCTCATAAAAAAGGGCAGGTAAATTCTACAATTTTTTTTGCACAGGACAGGTAAAATATTTTACCTTTTTTTCTGTAAAATGAACCCCATGGATCCCTCAAAAATTTTGAATCCCATAAAAAAAGGGCAGGTAAATTCTACAATATTTTTTTGCACGGGACAGGTAAAATCTACTTAACCAAATATAATAAATCAGTCATTACGAAACAAACAGGGGACTGTACTTATGCATAAAAAAGGCAGGTAAATTCTACAATTTTTTGTGCAGGACGGGTCTAATCTTTTACCTTATTTTTCTGTAAAATGAATCCCTTGGATCCCTAAAAAAAATTTGAATCGCATAAAAAAAGGGCAGGTATATTCTTTTTTTTTTGCGCATGACAGGTAAAATCTACTTAACCAAAAATAATAAATCAGTCATTACGAAACAAACGGGAGACTGTACTTATGCATAAGTTCTTTGTCAGCAACCTGCAATTTAGCGTTTTGGGGCCTTCCTCCCTCTCTCTCTCTTCACTTGTCATGCTACATTCCCTCAAAAAAAAACTTGTCATGCTACAGAGCAACAAGTTACAAAACTTGGGTTCCGGGGCAGAGCATGCGAACATGGATATTATCCTGACAACAGATGCAATTGTACATCGGAATACAAAATAATAATTCAGTATTAACTAGAAATAAATTACTTAAATGAATTTATTATTAGCCCACAGTATTCTTACATATCCGTTTGATCAACATTAACCTATACGAACAATTCAACCATGGCCATAACGAAACATCTCGAGGGGTTTCAGTTGAGGTATAAACCGATTAGAAAGAGTATTTCTAACTACCCTTGAAACAGCCATCCCCTATGACTTTGTAGGAGGTGGTACTGCTGTGGACGAGTATAGAGACTTCAGCTGCCTGTGTATAAGCTTGCTGTCAGACACAGCCAGCAGCTCCATCCCATCCGACCACCATTGCTCCAGCCCGTGCGCCTCCATGAACTTCTGTGGGCCTTTTGACGACGTGACGAAGAGCTTCGCGACCACGTCACCAGCAATCTCGCTCGCCTTGCGCTGCTGCTGCTGCTCATCCGGACCCCCGTCGGGTCCGGAGGAAGAGGGAGCACTGTAGTGGCAGCAGATGTAGTCACTGTTGTTCACATACAAGTGTGGCACCCATTTCTTCTCTGCGCGTAGTCTCTTCTTGATGCTGCCATCCTCTTTTGCACAGTCAAGCGCTGCTTCTTCCTTCAATGGCAGGCTTGCCTTCACTTTCTGCCACAGGTGACTGGCCTTCTCGCTCATGCTTCTTAGGCTCATGGCAAGTGAAACAGAAGGTGGATTGAACAGATGGCAGTCTACGAAGATTCCTTGCTTGGCGAGATCTTTGCATACCTGAAGGGCAAAGCCAGCTCCCAACGAGTGCCCTGCGACGCAAACATTTGCGCTCCCAAATCTCTCAACTGCAGCCTTCAGTGCTTCTAAAGCGCCAACATATCTCACTGATCCTTTTAAGCTCTCCCAAACCAGGAAACGTAGATCATCCTGTAGGTCTCTTTTAATTGTAGGTTTCTGCAGCAATGTTCCTCGGAGAGCTAGCACGGCCCTTGGTGCGCCACTTGGTCTTAGGAGGATAAGATCAGACAATGCAGAAGACCGGTCCCACTCAAGGACGGCGCCGTATATGGAGCCATCTCTCTCATCAACTAGTGTCTGTGTGACCTTGTACTTGAAGGGCTTCCACCATTTTGGAGCAAGGCCATCCTCCTCTCCTTTCTGATCTTGCCTGTCTATTTCAAGAAGGTACACTGCCTGAATGAAGCATGCCATTACCATCCTTTTGTAATTTGGATCCTTCCTGCAAATCAGGCATTAGGAGAAAATGTTACATATACCTCATGTGGGAATGTCTAAGTAAAGTAGGCGTTTCAGAGTCCAGAGAACCTCATTTGTTGAAGTAATTGTTAATTAAAATTACGAGAAAAGGAACATAAATCCTGTTTGAAATGGGCACTTCGACATTGGTATCAGGCTTCAAGCGTTTCAGAGTCCAGAACTTCATTTGTTGAAGTAATAGTTCATTAAAATTACGAGAAAAGGAACATAAATCCTGTTTGATATGGGCACTTGACAATGGTATCAGGCTGGCCTCTCATAAAATATATATATAGCAACAAGTTACAGTTTTGCAGTGATGATGTTTCGCCTATTCCCTACAGACTTCAGTTATGTTCATTTCCAATATATTTTGCCCGCAAAAGCCCTGTAAGCTGGTGTCCCCTCCATGCCAACATAGTCTTAGCAGGAATATGCAATGTGGATTTCCGTTGCTCATCATTTTACATGATTATGATACCCTTCCCGTCCCCTGATTTTTAAGTTTATAATCCAGAAAGCTCATTTTTCTATGGCCATTCCCCCCATTTTTCTGTAAACATCACTAGCGACAAATATTACCAACAAGAATCACATGATGCAAATCTTTCCCATTTTGTTGGGCTGTTTTACCTTGCAGTCTTACATACTAAGATCATACTGCTCAGAGTTAACTAGCTAACTTAAATCTTTTTTTAGGCAATGAAGCAAACTTAACTTGAAGCAGAGGTTAAAAACTTCCTAAATTGCCATGAAAACAAGAGCCACACAGCTACACAAACAAAGCGGGTTAACATAAAAACATAGTTTAAAACTAGGAAGGTACGTACTAGTTTATAGTCTGCGCAAGGGAGGATGAGTAGGTTAAAGGAAACTTAACTGGTTGAATTGGTGCTTTCTTATTTGTACTCAAAAGACAAAACACAGTTCCTAAGGAAAGGTAGGAGGAGCATGTGCACGTCCGTGGCCCAGGAAACAGAAAACGAGATGGAGGGCAATCTTTTGTTTCCAGTCCTGTCATAACCTAAACTTGCAGGAAAGGTACAGCAAACCTAATTTGCACATCACACCACGGGATACTGCAAATAATAAGCAAACTAAGAGAGAGTAAATTTTGCTCTCATAATTTAATCAAGCAAAGTCGGCAGATTTCATCCCAATCAATAAACTCCCCGCAATTGCAGTTGGCAGGACGAGCATTTCAATTGGACGGCACTTCCTAAACTAATCTCGTCTCCATCTCAACAACAGACCAAAGGGCTCGGCAGACCCCCGCGAGTTCATCGAATCCACAGCGCATGCCGAACTCATCACATACCGGAGTGACCCGGCACACCCCGTTTCAATCCTGTATTATATGGCACAAGGAAAGTGCAAGATATATGGAATTATAGAGCGAGAGCGGAAAAATTACCAACTCGATCTGATGATCTCCCTCCAGTTGGGCGGCGGCAGGTTGCGGGGGCCGGAGACGTGGAAGGCGTAGGGGTGCCCCTCGACCGCCGCGTCGGCCGGGGCCACCACCACGGCGTCGCCGCCGCACCGTCCCCCAACCTCCCCCACCACCATCACCACATCCTCCTCCTCCTCCTCCCCCTCCCCCTTAACCGCCTCCGGATTCACCTCCCCTGCCGCCGCCGCGGCCGGCCCAGGCGACACCAAGTCCATCGCCATGGCGGCGCAGATCAAACCTCCCGACCGCTCCGCTCGCCGCGCGGGGGCAAGGGCAAGCGTGGAGCGCGTGAGCACGGGGGAGGACGAGAATGTCGTCGAGGGGTAGGGGCGGGGATTCGTGGGGACCGGGAGATGTGAGAGCGTCGTCTTCCTGGTGGCGTGGGAGAAGAGGTATATCTGGGATCTCGGCAGGGGGCAGCGCCCAACGGTCATGTTCGGAAGGGGAGCAGCAACTGGGGGGTTTAATGATGGGGGCGTGGCTTGGCCAAGTGGGGAAACGAGTATGCCTTCCTTGTTGGCCTTCTTCCTCCTTGGCCCTTGGGGAGGAGGGTTCCGGGTCAGATTTTAGAATTTTCTGTAACGCGTTCCAGGTGAGATTGGGGTTAAGCACCGACCAAGAGGTGAACCCTCGCGGGCCGCACGACAAACTTCCTCGCCTTTTCCATCGGTTCCCCTAATCTCCGGAGACTAGTCTGCAATAAAAGCTCGAGCCTTGTGAGTCTCTCAAGATTGATTCGTATGCAGATGGATCTGCAAAGAAATGATCCAAGTATGACCGTTTTATTAACTTGAGGGAGAAACGAGTTGATCTTAAGCCAACACTATCTCGCTCAATTTTAGCTCGATACCATATAATTTTGTTAAATAATCTTGATTTATATTATTCAAGAAAAATAGGATATATTATTGTCATTGTGCAATTTTTCTCTATTCTACCTACTAGCAAAATCAAAGCTTAATTATGCTCAGAGATAATTAAGCCTTATATGGTACATGGTCGGCCTTATATTAAATATCCTATTATTCTTGGCCAAAGTTTGAGAACAAATACACTTTCATTTTCTTTTCTTTCTAGTTCATATAGGATCTCTTGATAGTATCAAGTACTCCCTTCGTTCACAAATGTAAGATGTGTAGAAGACTATAGGATGCAACTCAATTTCATCTGAGTCTGTTACAATATATACATGTGGTGTCTTGCGTGATAAGTCAACTAACCCTACAATATCTCTAGGAATCAGCTATACAAGGCTAGAGATAATATGAGAATCAATCGGTAATAAATACAGAGATATCACGGTTCAACACCCCCTTGCAGTCGAAGCGTCGGCGTCGGCGATGCAAAGACTAGAACGAAACTCTTGGAATGCAGCAGTTGGCAACCCGGTCATGATGTCGGCAAACTGTTGGGTAGTCGGTACATGAAGAACTCGAAGCTGACCCAACTGAACCTTCTCGCGTACAAAGTGAACATCGAGCTCAATGTGTTTGGTGTGTTTGTGTTGCACCGGATTAGCTGCGAGTAGGTGGCCGACACGTTATCGCAGAAGACCACAGTGGCTTTCGGAAGTGGAATCCAAAGCTCACCAAGAAGGTGACGAAGCCAACAAGTCTCCGCGACCATGTTGGCAACAGCTCGGTACTCGGCCTCAACACTCGAACGGGAGGCAAGAGACAAGAGAGTCAAGAGAGGACCAAGAGACAAGAGAGTCATCGAAGAAGACACAATAGCCACACGTGCAACGTCAAGTGTCAGGACAGCCAGCCCAATCCACGTCAGTATAAGCGAGGAGCTCAGTTGAGGCAGAGGCGCGAAGACGAAGACCATAGATTGGCGTGCCGCGAACGTACCGAAGAATGCGCTTGACCAAGGACCAGTGAACATCATGGGGCGAGTGCATATGCAAGTAAACTTGTTGCACCGCAAACTGGATGTCTGGTCTGGTGAGCGTAAGGTACTGAAGGGCACCAACAATGCTGCGGTAGAGGGTGGCGTCAGCAGCGGGCTGGCCGGCGGTGGCGGAGAGCTTCGGTTTGGCCTCGGCAGGCGTGGCGGCCGGCTTGGGGTCAGTCATGCCGGCACGGTCCAGAAGATCAAGCGCGTACTATCCCTGGTGAAGGAAGAACCCAGAGGCATCGCGTCGCACATTAATGACGAGGAAGAAGTGCATCGCGCCTAGATCCTTCAGCCGAAACTCAGAGCCAAGACGTCCAATGATGTCGCGGAGAAGATCCTCTCAAGAGGCAGTGATGACAATATCATCGACGTAGAGCAGAAGCATAGCCACATGATCAGACCGATGAAGCACGAACAACGACGTGTCGGAGGTGGTGCTGCAAAACCCGAGAAGATCGAGGAATGCCGCGATGCGCTGGTACCACGCGCGCGGAGCCTGTTTGAGGCCGTATAACGACCGTGACAACATGTAGACATCATTCGGATGATGAGGGTCAACAAACCCGGCCAGCTGCTGACAGAGAACCCGCTCCTGAAGATGGTCGTACAAAAAAACATTGTTGATGTCGAGCTGATGTACAGGCCAGCGACGAGAGGCGGCCAGCTGGAGGACAACACGGATCGTGGCGGGTTTGACAACCGGAGAGAAAGTCTCGGGGAAGTCAACACCGACACGTTGCGCAAAACCGCGCACAACCCAACGAGCCTTGTATCTGTCGAGAGAACCGTCCGGGAGGAGTTTATGACGAAAAACCCACTTGCCGAAGATGACGTTCGCTCCAGGAGGACGAGGAACAAGGGTCCAAGTCCGGTTGGCGACAAGAGCATCATACTCAGCGCGCATGGCGGCGGTCCAATGCGGATCACTCAACATAGAACGCACCGAGCGCGGAACTGGAGAGATGGCCGTGATGCTGAGGTTGTGGTAGCGCGGGTTCGGCTGATGCACCCCAGCCTTGGCACGCGTCACCATGGAGTGGTGAGGCGGCGGGGGAGGCGGGCGTGAACCGCGGTGAGGGGCCACTATTGGGGAACGCAGTAATTTCAGAAAAAATCCTACGCACACGCAAGATCTATCATGGTGATGCATAGCAACGAGAGGGGAGAGTGTAGTCCATGTACCAACGTAGACCATAAGCGGAAGCGTTATGACAACGCGGTTGATGTAGTCGTAAGTCTTCATGATCCGACCGATCCTAGTACCGAAAGTACAGCACCTCCGCGATCTGCACACGTTCGGCTCGGTGACGTCCCACGAACTCTCGATCCAGCTGAGTGTCGAGGGAGAACTTCGTCAGCACGACGGCGTGATGACGGTGATGATGAAGTTACCGACACAGGGCTTCACCTAAGCACTACGACGATATAACCGAGATGGATTATGGTGGAGGGGGCACCGCACACTGAAGGAAATATGCCCTAGAGGCAATAATAAAGTTGTTATTTATATTTCCTTATATCATGATAAATGTTTATTATTCATGCTAGAATTGTATTAACCGGAAACTTAGTACATGTGTGAATACATAGACGAACAGAATGTCACTAGTATGCCTCTACTTGACTAGCTCGTTGAATCAATGATGGTTATGTTTCCTAACCATAGACATGAGTTGTCATTTGATTAACGGGATCACATCATTAGAGAATGATGTGATTGACTTGACCCATCCGTTAGCTTAGCACGATGATCGTTTAGTTTGTTGCTACTCCATAACTTATACATGTTCCTATGACTATGAGATCATGCAACTCCCAAATATTGGAGGAACACTTTGTGTGCTATCAAATGTCACAACGTAACTGGGTGACTATAAAGATGCTCTACAGGTGTCTCCGATGGTGTTTGTTGAGTTGGCATAGATCGAGATTAGGATTTGTCACTCCGAGTATCGGAGAGGTATCTCTAGGCCCTCTCGGTAATGCACATCACTATAAGCCTTGCAAGCAATGTGACTAATGAGTTAGTTATGGGATGATGCATTACAGAACAAGTAAAGAGACTTGCCAGTAACGAGATTGAACAAGGTATTGAGATACCGACGATCGAATCTCGGACAAGTAACATACCCATGACAAAGGGAACAACGCATATCGTTATGCGGTTTGACCGATAAAGGTTTCCGTTGTTGGTTATTGACCAGAGACGTGTCTTGGTCATGTTTACATAGTTCTTGAACCCATAGGGTCCGCACGCTTAATGTTCGGTGATGATCGGTATTATGAGTTTATGTGGTATGATGTACCGAAGGTAGTTCGGAGTCCTGGATATGATCACGGACATGACGAGGAGTCTCGAAATGGTCGAGGCATAAAGATTGATATATTGGATGACTATGGCCATGTTTGGTTCAGTTTTTATCGACGGATTCCGCTGCCGTGCAGCAGAATCTGAACCAAAGGGCGAACCCAGCAGAATCTAATTCCAGAAATCCGCTACCAAAATCTGAACCAAAAGCGGAAGTAGCCCAGGACATGCTTTTCAAAATCTGATTCCGCTGCGGGCCAAAATCCGAAAAAGCTGTATCAGCTGGTTTGCCAAATGACCTACATATTTTTCACATCAGATTTTCCACAGCTGTTTTTCCACAACAGAATTTTCACAGCTGCTTTTAGAAATCCACAGCTGAACCAAACAGGGCCTATATTCGGACACCGGATGAGTTCCGGGGGTCACCGGATAATTATCGGAGTGTTGGGGGGTTATCGAAACCCCCGGGGGAACTAATGGGCCAACATGGGCTTTGTGTGAGAGAGAGGAGGGACCATAGGGCTGGTCGCCCCCCTTGGGAGTCCGAATTGGACAGGGGGGGGGGGCGGCGCCCCCTCTTTCCCTCCCTCTCCCCCTCTCTTTCCTTCCCCTCCTTCTTCCTAGCTGGACTAGGAAAGGGGGAGTCCTACTCCTACTAGGAGGAGCACTCCTCCCTCTCCTTGGTGCGCCCCAAGGCCGGCTGGCCTCCCCCTTGCTCCTTTATATATGGGGGCAAGGGGGCACCCTAGAACACACAAGTTGATTTTTCCAGCCGTGTGCGGTGCCCCCCTCCACCGTAATCCACCTCGGTCATATCATAGCGGTGCTTAGGCGAAGCCCTGTTCCGGTAGCACCATCATGCCATCGTGCTGATGAAGCTCTCCCTTGACACTCTGCTGGATCGCGAGTTCGCGAGACGTCACCGAGCTGAATGTGTGCAGATCATGGAGGTGTCATACTTTCGGTACCAGGATCGGCCGATCGTAAAGACGTACGACTACATCAACCGCGTTATCATAACGATTCCGCTTACGGTCTACGAGGGTATGTGGACAACACTCTCCCCTCTCGTTGATATGCATCACCATGATCTTGCGTGTGCGTAGGATTTTTTTTGAAATTACTGTGTTCCCCAACAATGGTATCAGAGCCAGGTCTATGCGTAGATGTTATATGCACAAGTAGAACACAAAAGAGTTGTGGGCGTGGGTATATACATATTGCTTGTCGTCACTAGTTGATTCTTGATTCAGCGGTATTCTTGGATGAAGTAACCCAGACCGACATTACGCGTACGCTTACGCGAGACTGGTTCTACCGATGTGCTTCGCACATAGGTGGCTGGTGGGTGTTAGTTTCCCCAACTTTAGTTGAATCGGATCCAATGAACAGGGTTCTCTCTGAAGATCAAAAAACAATCACTATACCGCGTTGTGGTTTTTGATGCGTAGGTAAGAACGGTTCTTGCTCAGCCCATAGCAGCCACGTAAAACTTGCAACAACAAAGTAGAGGACGTCTAACTTGTTTTTGCAGGGCATGTTGTGGTGTGATATGTTCAAGACATGATGCTAAATTTTATTGTATGAGATGATCATGTTTTGTAACAAAGTTATCGGCAACTGGCAGGAGCCATATGGTTGTCGCTTTATTGTATGAAATGCAATCGCCATGTAATTGCTTTACTTTATCACTAAACGGTAGTGATAGTCGTAGAAGCAATAGTTGGCGAGACGACAACGATGCTTCGATGGAGATCAAGGTGTCAAGCCGGCGACGATGGTGATCATGACGGTGCTTTGGAGATGGAGATCAAAGGCACATGATGATGATGGCCATATTATATCACTTATATTGATTGCATGTGATGTTTATCCTTTATGCATCTTTTTTTGCTTAGTTCGGCGATAGCATTATAAGATGATCTCTCGCTAAATTTCAAGGTATAAGTGTTCTCCCTGAGTATGCACCGTTGCTATAGTTCGTCGTGCCGAGACACCACATGATGATCGGGTGTGATAAGCTCTACGTTCACATACAATGGGTGCAAGCCAGTTTTGCACACGCAGAATACTCGGGTTAAACTTGACGAGCCCAGCATATGCATATATGGCCTCGGAACACTGAGACCGAAAGGTCGAGCGTGAATCATATAGTAGATATGATCAACATAGTGATGTTCACCATTGAAAACTACTCCATCTGACGTGATGATCATACATGGTTTAGTTGATATGGATCACGTGATCACTTAGATGATTAGAGAGATGTCTATCTAAGTGGGATTTCTTAAGTAATTTGATTAATTGAACTTTAATTTATCATGAACTTAGTACCTGATAGTATTTTGCATGTCTATGTTATTGTAGATAGATGGCCCGTGATGTTGTTCTGTTGAATTTTAATGCGTTCCTAGAGAAAGCTAAGTTGAAAGATGATTGTAGCAACTACACGGACTGGGTCCATAACTTGAGGACTATCCTCATTGCTGCACAAAAGAATTACATTCTGGAAGCACCGCTAGGTGACAAACCCGCTGCAGGAGCAACGCCAGATGTTGTGAACACCTGACAGAGCAAAGCTGATGACTACTCGATAGTTCAGTGTGCCATGCTTTATGACTTAGAACCGGGACTTCAACGACGTTTTGAACATCATGGAGCATATGAGATGTTCCAGGAGTTGAAGTTAATATTTCAAGCAAATGCCCGGATGGAGAGATATGAAGTCTCCAATAAGTTCTACAACTGCAAGATGGAGGAGAAATAGTTCTGTCAGTGAACATATACTGAGAATGTCTGGGTACCACAACCACTTGACTCAACTGGGAGTTAATCTTCCTAATGATAGTGTCATTAACAGAGTTCTTCAATCACTACCACCAAGCTACAAGAGCTTCGTGATGAACTATAATATGCAAGGGATGGATAAGACGATTCCTGAGCACTTCACAATGCTAAAGGTTGCGGAGGTAGGAATCAAGAAGGAGCATCGAGTGTTGATGGTCAACAAGACCGCCAGTTTCAAGAAAAAAGGTAAAGGGAAGAAGGGGAACTTCAAGAAGAACAACAAGCCAGTTGCTGCTCAAGTGAAGAAACCCAAGTCTGGACCTAAGCCTGAGACTGAGTGCTTCTACCGCAAAGGAACTAGTCACTGGAAGCGGAACTGCCCCAAGTATTTGGTGGAGAAGAAGGATGGCAAAGTGAAATGTATATTTGATATACATGTTATTGATGTGTACCTTACTAATACTCGCAGTAGTGCCTGGGTATTTGATACTGGTTCAGTTGCTAATATTTGCAACTCGAAACAGGGGCTACGGATTAAGTGAAGATTGGCTAAGGATGAGGTGATGATGCGTGTGGGAAATGGTTCCAAAGACAATGTGATCACCGTCGGCACACTGCCTCTACATCTACCTTCGGGATTAGTTTTAGACCTAAATAATTATTATTTTGTGCTAGCGTTGAGCATGAACATTATATCTGGATCTTGTTTGATGCGAGACGGTTATTCATTTAAATCGGAGAATAATGGTTGTTCTATTTATATGAGTAATATCTTTTATGGTCATGTACCCTTGATGAGTGGTCTATTTTTACTAAATCTTGATAGTAGTGATACACATGTTCATAGTATTGAAGCCAAAAGATGCAAAGTTGATAATGATAGTGCAACTTATTTGTGGCACTACTGTTTAGGTCATATTGGTGTAAAGCGCATGAAGAAACTCCATTCTGATGGACTTCTGGAATCACTTGATTATGAATCACTTGGTACTTGCGAACCATGCCTCATGGGCAAGATGACTAAAACTCCGTTCTCCAGAACAATGGAGCGAGCAACAGAGTTATTGGAAATCATACATACTGATGTATGTGGTCCAATGCACATTGAAGCTCGCGGCAGATATCGTTATTTTCTCACATTCACAGATGATTTGAGCAGATATGGGTATATCTACTTAATGAAACATAAGTCTGAAACATTTGCAAAGTTCAAAGAATTTCAGAGTGAAGTGGAAAATCTTCATAACAAGAAAATCAAGTTTCTGCGATCTGATCGCGGAGGTGAATATTTGAGTTATGAGTTTGGACTTCATTTGAAACAATGCGGAATAGTTTTGCAACTCACGCCACCTGGAACACCACAGCGTAATGGTGTGTCCGAACGTCGTAATCGTACTTTACTAGATATGGTGCGATCTATGATGTCTCTCACTAATTTACCGCTATCGTTTTGGGGTTATGCTTTATAGACAGATGCATTCACATTAAATAGGGCACCATCTAAATCCGTTGAGACGACACCTTATGAACTGTGGTTTGGCAAGAAACCCAAGTTGTCGTTTCTTAAAGTTTGGGGCTGCGATGCTTATGTGAAGAAACTTCAACTTGATAATCTCGAACCCAAATCAGAGAAATGTATCTTCATAGGATACCCAAAGGAGACTGTTGGGTACACCTTCTATCATAGATCCGAAGGCAAAATATTCGTTGCTAAAAATGGATCCTTTCTAGAGAAGGAGTTTCTCTTGAAAGAAGGGAGTGGGAGGAAAGTAGAACTTGATGAGGTAATTGCACCTGCCCCCTTATTGGAAAGTAGTTCATCACTGAAATCAGTTCGAGTGATTCCTACACCAGTAAGTGAGTAACCTAATGATGATGATCATGAAACTTCTGATCAAGTTACTACCGAACCTCGTAGGTCAACCAGAGTAAGATCCACACCAGAGTGGCACGGTAATCCTGTTCTGGAAGTCATGTTGCTTGATGATACGTCTCCAACGTATCTATAATTTTTGATTGCTCCATGCTATATTATCTACTGTTTTGAATGTTTATGGGCTTTATTATACACTTTTATATCATTTTTGGGACTAACCTATTAACCCAGAGCCCAGTGCCAGTTTCTGTTTTTACCCTGTTTTAGGGTTTCGAAGAAAAGGAAAATCAAACGGAGTCCAATTGACCTGAAACTTCACGGAACTCATTTTTAGAAGGAAAGAAACCCAGAAGACTTGGAGTGCACATCGGGGGACCTGCGAGGAGGCCACGAGGCAGGGGGGCGCGCCCCCCTGACGTACTTCTTCCGCCTATATATCTCCATATACCCTAAAAACATCCGTGAATGCAATAGATCGGGAGTTCCGCCGCCAGAAGCCTCCATAGCCACCAAAAGCCAATCTAGACCCGTTCCGGCACCCTGCCGGAGGGGGCAATCCCTCTCCGGTGGCCATCTTCATCATCCCGGTGCTCTCCATGACGAGGAGGGAG
This sequence comes from Triticum aestivum, assembly GCF_018294505.1. Classification (NCBI taxonomy): domain Eukaryota; kingdom Viridiplantae; phylum Streptophyta; class Magnoliopsida; order Poales; family Poaceae; genus Triticum; species Triticum aestivum. The sequence continues at coordinate 532,287,059 of NC_057800.1, forward strand.
TAGTTCTCCCTCGGGGCTGAGGGTATGTACCAGTAGCTATGTGTTTGATCTCTCTATCTCGTGTTCTTGAGATGATACGATCTTGATGTATCACGAGCTTTGATATTATATTTGGATCCTATGATGTTTCTTCCCCCCTCTACTCTCTTGTAATGAATTGAGTTTCCCCTTTGAAGTTGTCTTATCGGATTGAGTCTTTAAAGATTTGAGAACACTTGATGTATGTCTTGCTGTGCGTATCTGTGGTGACAATGGGATACCACGTGATTCACTTGATGTATGTTTTGGTGATCAACTTGCGGGTTCCGCCCATGAACGTATGCATAGGGGTTGGCACACTTTTCGTCGTGATTCTCCGGTAGAAACTTTGGGGCACTCTTTGAGGTCCTTTGTGTTGGTTGAATAGATGAATCTGAGATTGTGTGATGCATATCGTATAATCATACCCACAGATACTTGAGGTGACATTGGAGTATCTAGGTGACATTAGGGTTTTGGTTGATTTGTGTCTTAAGGTGTTATTCTAGTACGAACTCTAGGGCTGTTTGTGACACTTATAGGAATAGCCCAACGGATTGATTGGAAAGAATAACTTTGAGGTGGTTTCGTACCCTACCATAATCTCTTCGTTTGTTCTCCGCTATTAGTGACTTTGGAGTGACTCTTTGTTGCATCTTGAGGGATAGTTATGTGATCCAATTATGATATTATTGTTGAGGGAACTTACACTAGCGAAAGTATGAACCCTAGGCCTTATTTCCACACATTGCAATACCGTTTACGCTCACTTTTATCACTTGCTACCTTGCTGTTTTTTATTATTTCAGATTACAAATACTTTTATCTACTATCCATATACCACTTGTTTCACCATCTCTTCGCCGAACTAGTGCACCTATACAATTTACCATTGTATTGGGTGTGTTGGGGACACAAGATACTCTTTGTTATTTGGTTGCAGGGTTGCTTGAGAGAGACCATCTTCATCCTACGCCTCCTACGGATTGATAAACCCTAGGTCATCCACTTGAGGGAAATTTTCTACTGTCCTACAAACCTCTGCACTTGGAGGCCCAACAACGTCTACAAGAAGAAGGTTGTGTAGTAGACATCACTTGACCATGACGAACCTATGAACTATGAGGAAGCGATGATGAGCCCAGATTCCGCAAAATGGCTTGAGGCCATGAAATCTAAGATGGGATCCATGTATGAGAACAAAGTGTGGACTTTGGTTGACTTGCCCGATGATCGGCGGGCCATAGAGAATAAATGGATATTCAAGAAGAAGACTGACGCTGACGGAAATATTACTGTCTACAAAGCTCGACTTGTTGCAAAAGGTTTCCGACAAGTTCAAGAAGTTGACTACGATGAGACCTTCTCACCCGTAGCGATGCTTAAGTCCGTCTGAATCATGTTAGAAATTGTCGCATTTTATGATTATGAAATTTGGCAAATGGATGTCAAAACAACATTCCTTAATGGATATCTTAAAGAAGAGTTATGATGCAGCCAGAAGGTTTTGTCAATCCAAAAGGTGCTAACATAGTGTGCAAGCTCCAACGATCCATTTATGGACTGGTGCAAGCCTCTCGGAGTTGGAATATATGCTTTGATAGTGTGATAAAAGCATATAGTTTTATACAGACTTTTGGAGAAGCATGTATTTACAAGAAAGTGAGTGGGAGCTCTGTAGCATTTCTGACATTATATGTAGATGACATATTGTTGATCGGAAATGATACTGAATTTCTGAATAGCATAAAAGGATACTTGAATAAGAATTTTTCAATGAAAGACCTAGGTGAAGCTGCTTATATATTAGGCATCAAGATCTATAGAGATAGATCAAGACACTTAATTGGACTTTCAAAAAGCACATACCTTGATAAAGTTTTGAAGAAGTTCAAAATGGATCAGGCAAAGAAAGGGTTCTTGCATGTGTTACAAGGTGTGAAGTTGAGTCAGACTCAATGCCCGACCACTTCAGAAGATAGAGAGAAAATGAAAGATGTTCCCTATGCTTCAGCCATAGGCTCTATCATGTATGCAATGCTGTGTGCCAGACCTGATGTGTGCCTTGCTATCTATTTAGCAAGGAGGTACCAAAGTAATCCAGGAGTGGATCACTAGACAGCGGTCAAGAACATCCTGAAATATCTGAAAAGTGTTGGAAATATGCCCTAGAGGCAATAATAAAAGTGTTATTATTATATTTCTTTGTTCATGATAATAGTCTTTTGTTCATGCTATAACTGTATTATCCGGAAATCGTAATACACGTGTGAATACATAGACCACAATATGTCCCTAGTGAGCCTCTAGTTGACTAGCTCGTTGTGATCAACAGATAGTCATGGTTTCCTGGCTATGGACATTGGATGTCGTTGATAACGGGATCACATCATTAGGAGAATGATGTTATGGACAAGACCCAATCCTAAGCATAGCACAAAGATCGTGTAGTTCGTTTGCTAGAGCTTTGCCAATGTCAAGTATCTTTTCCTTAGACCATGAGATTGTGCAACTCCCGGATACCGTAGGAATGCTTTGGGTGTACCAAACGTCACAACGTAACTGGGTGGCTATAAAGGTGCATTACAGGTATCTCCGAAAGTGTCTGTTGGGTTGGCGCGAATCGAGACTGGGATTTGTCACTCCGTGTAAACGGAGAGGTATCTCTGGGCCCACTCGGTAGGACATCATCATATGCGCAATGTGACCAAGGAGTTGATCACGGGATGATGTGTTACGGAACGAGTAAAGTGACTTGCCGGTAACGAGATTGAACAAGGTATCGGTATACCGACGATCGAATCTCGGGCAAGTAAAATACCGCTAGACAAAGGGAATTGAATACGGGATTGATTAAGTCCTTGACATCATGGTTCATCCGATGAGAACATCGTGGAACATGTGGGAGCCAACATGGGTATCCAGATCCCGCTGTTGGTTATTGACTGGAGAACGTCTCGGTCATGTCTGCATGTCTCCCGAACCCGTAGGGTCTACACACTTAAGGTTCGATGACGCTAGGGTTATAAAGGAAGCTTGTATGTGGTTACCGAATGTTGTTCGGAGTCCCGGATGAGATCCCGGACGTCACGAGGAGTTCCGGAATGGTCCGGAGGTAAAGATTTATATATAGGAAGTCCTGTTTCGGCCATCGGGACAAGTTTCGGGGTCATCGGTATTGTACCGGGACCACCGGAAGGGTCCCGGGGGCCCACCGGGTGGGGCCACCTGCCCCGGGGGGCCACATGGGCTGTAGGGGGTGCGCCTTGGCCTACATGGGCCAAGGGCACCAGCCCCTAGAGGCCCATGCGCCAAGATAAAGGAAAAAGGGAAGAGTCCTAAAGGGGGAAGGCACCTCCGAGGTGCCTTGGGGAGGATGGACTCCTCCCCATCCTTAGCCGCACCCCTTCCTTGGAGGAGGGGGCAAGGCTGCGCCCTCCCCCTCTCCCTTGGACCTATATATAGTGGGGGAAAGGAGGAGCAATCACACCTAAGGCCTTTGGTTGCCTCCCTCTCCCTCCCGTGACACATCTCCTCTCCCGTAGGTGCTCGGCGAAGCCCTGCAGGATTGCCACGCTCCTCCACCACCACCACGCCGTTGTGCTACTGTTGGATGGAGTCTTCCTCAACCTCTCCCTCTCTCCTTGCTGGATCAAGGCGTGGGAGACGTCACCGGGCCGTACGTGTGTTGAACGCGGAGGTGCCGTCCGTTCGGCACTTGATCATCGGTGATCTGAATCACGACGAGTACGACTCCATCAACCTCGTTCACTTGAACGCTTCCGCTTAGCGATCTACAAGGGTATGTAGATGCAAACTCTCCTCTCCTTTCTACTCGTTGCTGGTCTCTCCATAGATAGATCTTGGTGATACGCGTAGGAAAATTTTGAATTTCTGCTACGTTCCCCAACAGTGGCATCATGAGCTAGGTCTATTGCGTAGATTCTTTGCACGAGTAGAACACAAAGTAGTTGTGGGCGTTGATGTTGTTCAATATGCTTACCGTTACTAGTCCAATCTTGTTTCGGCGGTATTGTGGGATGAAGCGGCCCGGACCGACCTTACACGTACTCTTACGTGAGACAGGTTCCACCGATTGACATGCACTTGGTGCATAAGGTGGCTAGCGGGTGCCAGTCTCTCCCACTTTAGTCGGAACGGATTCGATGAAAAGGGTCCTTATGAAGGGTAAATAGCAATTGGCATATCACGTTGTGGTGTTGCGTAGGTAAGAAACGTTCTTGCTAGAAACCCATAGCAGCCACGTAAAACATGCAACAACAATTAGAGGACGTCTAACTTGTTTTTGCAGGGTATGCTATGTGATGTGATATGGCCAAAAGGATGTGATGAATGATATATGTGATGTATGAGATTGATCATGTTCTTGTAATAGGATTCACGACTTGCATGTCGATGAGTATGACAACCGGCAGGAGCCATAGGAGTTGTCTTTATTTATTGTATGACCTGCGTGTCATTTAACAACGCCATGTAAACTTACTTTACTTTATTGCTAAACGCGTTAGCCATAGAAGTAGAAGTAGTCGTTGGCGTGACAACTTCATGAAGACACGATGATGGAGATCATGATGATGGAGATCATGGTGTCATGCCGGTGACAAGATGATCATGGAGCCCCGAAGATGAAGATCAAAGGAGCTATATGATATTGGCCATATCATGTCACTACTCTATTTGATTGCATGTGATGTTTATCATGTTTATGCATCTTGTTTACTTAGGACGACGGTAGTAAATAAGATGATCCCTCATTAAAATTTCAAGAAGTGTTCTCCCCTAACTGTGCACCGTTGCTACAGTTCGTCGTTTCGAAGCACCACGTGATGATCGGGTGTGATAGATTCTTACGTTCACATACAACGGGTGTAAGACAGTTTTACACAGCGAAAACACTTAGGGTTAACTTGACGAGCCTAGCATGTGCAGACATGGCCTCGGAACACGGAGACCGAAAGGTTGAGCATGAGTCGTATAGTAGATACGATCAACATGAAGATGTTCACCGACGTTAACTAGTCCGTCTCACGTGATGATCGGACACGGCCTAGTTGACTCGGATCATGTGATCACTTAGATGACCAGAGGGATGTCTATCTGAGTGGGAGTTCATAAGATGAACTTAATTATCCTGAACATAGTCAAAAGACCTTTTGCAAATTATGTCGTAGCTCGCGCTTTAGTTCTACTGTTTTAGATATGTTCCTAGAGAAAATATAGTTGAAAGTTGATAGTAGCGATTATGCGATCAGTAGAAAGCTTATGTCCTTAATGCACCGCTCAGTGTGCTGAACCCCAACGTCGTTTGTCGATGTTGCGAACATCGGACATACACGTTTTGATAACTACATGATAGTTCAATTAAATGGTTTAAGTAGAGGCACCAAAGACATTTTCGAAACGTCGCGGAACATATGAGATGTTTCGAGGGCTGAAATTGGGATTTCAGGCTCGTGCCCACGTCAAGAGGTATGAGACCTCCGGCGATTTTCTTAGCCTGCAAACTAAGGGAGAAAAGCTCAATCGTTGAGCTTGTGCTCAGATTGTCTGAGTGCAACAACCACTTGAATTAAGTGGGAGTTGATCTTCCAGATGAGATAGTGATGTTTCCCCAAAGTCATTGCCACCGAGCTGCTAGAGCTTCGTGATGAACTATAACATATCAGGGATAAATAAGATGATCCTTGAGGTATTCACGATGTTTGACACCGCGAAAGTAGAAATCAAGAAGGAGCATCAATTGTTGATGGTTGGTGAAACCACTAGTTTCAAGAAGGGCAAGGGCAAGAAGGGATACTTCATGAAACGGCAAATCAGCTGCTGCTCCAGTGAAGAAACCCAAGGTTGAACCCAAACCCGAGACTAAGTGCTTCTGTAATAAGGGGAACAGTCACTAGAGCAGAATTACCCTAGATACTTGGTAGATGAGAAGGCTGGCAAGGTCGATAGAAGTATATTGGATATACATTATGTTAATGTGTACTTTACTAGTACTCCTAGTAGCACCAGGGTATAAGATACCGGTTCGGTTGCTAAGTGTTAGTAACTCAAAATAAAAGGCTACGGAATAAACGGAGACTAGCTAAAGGAGAGCTGACGATATGTGTTGGAAGTGTTTCCAAGTTTGATATAATCAAGCATCGCACGCTCCCTCTACCATCAAGATTAGTATTAAACCTGAATAAGTGCTCTTGCACCTATAGGAATGGTTTATTGAATCTCGATCGTAGTGATACACATTTTCATGCCAAAAGATATAAGATAGTAATGATAGTACCACTTACTTGTGGCACTGCCATGTAAGTCATAATGGTATAAAACGCATGAAGAAGCTCCATGTTGATGGATCTTTGGACTCACTCGTTTTGAAAAGTTTGAGACATGCGAACCATGTCTATTGGTGTATATGCATGAAGAAACTCCATGCAAATGGATCGTTTGGACTCACTTGATTTTGAATCACTTGAGATATGCAAATCATACCACATGGGCAAGATGACTGAAAAGCCTCATTTTCAGTAAGATGGAACAAGATAGCAACTTGTTGGAAGCAACACATTTTGATGTGTGCAGTCCAATGAGTGCTAAGGCATGCAGTGAATATCGTTATGTTCTTACTTCACAGATGATTCGAGTAGATGTTAAGAATATTTACTTGATGAAACACAAGTCTGAATTATTGAATGGTTCAAGTAAATTCAGAGTGAAGTAGAAGATCATTGTGACAAGAGGATAAAATGTCTATGATATGATCATAGAGATGAATATCTGAGTTACGAGTTTTGGCACACAATTAAGACATTGTGGAAATTGTTTCGCAATTAATACCGCCTGGAACACCATAATGTGATGGTGTGTCCGAACATCATAGTTGCACCCTATTGGATATGGTGCGTACCATGATGTCTCTTATCGAATTACCACTATTGTTCGTGGGTTAAGCATTAGAGACAACCACATTCACTTTAAATAGGGCACCACGTAATTCCGATGAGATGACACCGTATGAATTATGGTTTAGAGAAACCTAAGTTGTCGTTTCTTAAAGGTTTGGGGCTACGACGCTTATGTGAAAAAGTTTCAGGCTAATAAGCTCGAACCCAAAGCGGATAAAATGCATCTTCATAGGAAACCCAAAACAGTTGGGTATACCTCCTAATTCAGATCCGAAAGCAATATGGATTGTTTCTAGAATCGGGTCCTTTCTCGAGGAAAAGTTTCTCTCGAAAGAGTTGAGTGGGAGGATGGTGGAGACTTGATGAGGTTATTGAACCATCTCTTCAACTAGTGTGTGACAGGGCACAGGGAGTTGTTCCTGTGGCACCTACACCAATTGAAGTGGAAGCTTATGATATTGATCATGAAACTTCGGATCAAGCCACTCCCAAACCTCGTAGGATGACAAGGATGCGTACTACTTCAGAGTGGTACGTAATCCTGTCTTGAAGGTCATGTTGCTAGACAACAATGAACCTACGAGCTATGGAGAAGCGATGGTGGGCCCGGATTCCGATAAATGGCTTGAGGCCATAAAATCCGAGAACGGATCCATGGACTTTGGTGGACTTGCCCGATGATCGGCAAGCCATTAAGATAAATGGATCTTTAAGAAGAAGACGGACGTGGATGGTAATGTCACCGTCCATGAAGCTCGACTTGTGGCGAAAAGTTTTTCACAAGTTCAAAGAGTTGACTACGATGAGATTTTCTCACTCGTAGCGATACTTAAAGTCCGTCGGAATCATGTTAGCATTAGCTGCATTTATGAAATCTGGCAGATGGATGTCAAGACAAGTTTCCTTACTAGTTTACGTAAGGAAAGGTTGTATGCAATACAATCAGAAAAGTTTTGTTGATCCTAAGGATGCTAAAAGGTATGCTAGCTCCAGCGATCCTTCTAAGGACTGGAGTGAGCATCTCGGAGTTGGAATGTATGCTTTGGTGAGATGATCAAAGATTTTGGATTTATACAAAGTTTTATGAGAAACTTGTATTTCCAAAGAAGTGAGTGGGAGCACTATAGAATTTCTGATGAGTATATGTTGTTGACATATTGATGATCAGAAATGACGTAGAATTTCTGGAAAGCATATAGGGTTATTTTGAAAGTGTTTTTTTTAATAGAAAACCTGGATTAAGCTACTTGAACATTGAGCATCAAGATCTATAAGGATAGATCAAAATGCTTAATAATACTTTCAAATGAGCACATACCTTGACATGATCTTGAAGGTATTCAAGATGGACCAGTCAAAGAAGGAGTTCTTGCCTGAGTTGTAAGGTACGAAGTTAAGACTTAAAGCTCGACCACGGCAGAATAGAGAGAAAGGACGAAGGTCGTCCCCTATGCTTAAGACGTAGGCTCTTCAGTATGCTATGCTGTGTACCGCACCTGAAGTGTGCCTTGCCATGAGTTAGTCAAGGGGTACAAGAGTGATCCAAGAATGGCTCACAGGACAGCGGTCAAAGTTATCCTTAGTAACTAGTGGACTAAGGAATTTTCTCGATTATGGAGGTGGTAAAAGAGTTCGTCGTAAAGGTTACGACGATGCAAGCTTGACACCTATCCGGATAGCTCTGAGTAGAGAGACCGGATACATATATTGGAGCAATAATTTAGAATATCTCCAAGTAGAACAGTTGTTTGGAATAGCTCCAAATAGAGCGTGGTAGCTGCATCTAGGAGATGACATAGAGATTTGTAAAGCACACACGGATCTGAAAGGTTCAGACCCGTTGACTAAAACCTCTCTCACAAGCAACATGATCAAACATAAAACTCATTGAGTGTTAATCACATAGTGATGTGAACTAGACTACTGACTCTAGTAAACTCTTGGGTATTAGTCACATGGCGATGTGACCTGTGAGTGTTAATCACATGGCGATGTGAACTGGATTATTGACTCTAGTGCAAGTGGGAGACTGTTGGAAATATGCCCTAGAGGCAATAATAAAAGTGTTATTATTATATTTCCTTGTTCATGATAATTGTCTTTTATTCATGCTATAACTGTATTATCCGGAAATCGTAATACACGTGTGAATACATAGACCACAATATGTCCCTAGTGAGCCTCTAGTTGACTAGCTCGTTGTGATCAACAGATAGTCATGGTTTCCTGGCTATGGACATTGGATGTCGTTGATAACGGGATCACATCATTAGGAGAATGATGTGATGGACAAGACCCAATCCTAAGCATAGCACAAAGATCGTGTAGTTCGTTTGCTAGAGCTTTGCCAATGTCAAGTATCTTTTCCTTAGACCATGAGATTGTGCAACTCCCGGATACCGTAGGAATGCTTTGGGTGTACCAAACGTCACAACGTAACTGGGTGGCTATAAAGGTGCATTACAGGTATCTCCGAAAGTGTCTGTTGGGTTGGCGCGAATCGAGACTGGGATTTGTCACTCCGTGTAAACGGAGAGGTATCTCTGGGCCCACTCGGTAGGACATCATCATATGCGCAATGTGACCAAGGAGTTGATCACGGGATGATGTGTTACGGAACGAGTAAAGTGACTTGCCGGTAACGAGATTGAACAAGGTATCGGTATACCGACGATCGAATCTCGGGCAAGTAAAATACCGCTAGACAAAGGGAATTGAATACGGGATTGATTAAGTCCTTGACATCGTGGTTCATCCGATGAGATCATCGTGGAACATGTGGGAGCCAACATGGGTATCCAGATCCCGCTGTTGGTTATTGACCGGAGAACGTCTCGGTCATGTCTGCATGTCTCCCGAACCCGTAGGGTCTACACACTTAAGGTTCGATGACGCTAGGGTTATAAAGGAAGCTTGTATGTGGTTACCGAATGTTGTTCGGAGTCCCGGATGAGATCCCGGACGTCACGAGGAGTTCCGGAATGGTCCGGAGGTAAAGATTTATATATAGGAAGTCCTGTTTCGGCCATCGGGACAAGTTTCGGGGTCATCGGTATTGTACCGGGACCACCGGAAGGGTCCCGGGGGCCCACCGGGTGGGGCCACCTGCCCCGGGGGGCCACATGGGCTGTAGGGGGTGCGCCTTGGCCTACATGGGCCAAGGGCACCAGCCCCTAGAGGCCCATGCGCCAAGATAAAGGAAAAAGGGAAGAGTCCTAAAGGGGGAAGGCACCTCCGAGGTGCCTTGGGGAGGATGGACTCCTCCCCATCCTTAGCCGCACCCCTTCCTTGGAGGAGGGGGCAAGGCTGCGCCCTCCCCCTCTCCCTTGGCCCTATATATAGTGGGGAAAAGGAGGAGCAATCACACCTAAGGCCTTTGGTTGCCTCCCTCTCCCTCCCGTGACACATCTCCTCTCCCGTAGGTGCTCGACGAAGCCCTGCAGGATTGCCACGCTCCTCCACCACCACCACGCCGTTGTGCTGCTGTTGGATGGAGTCTTCCTCAACCTCTCCCTCTCTCCTTGCTGGATCAAGGCGTGGGAGACGTCACCGGGCTGTACGTGTGTTGAACGCGGAGGTGCCGTCCGTTCGGCACTTGATCATCGGTGATCTGAATCACGACGAGTACGACTCCATCAACCCCGTTCACTTGAACGCTTCTGCTTAGCGATCTACAAGGGTATGTAGATGCAAACTCTCCTCTCCTTTCTACTCGTTGCTGGTCTCTCCATAGATAGATCTTGGTGATACGCGTAGGAAAATTTTGAATTTCTGCTACGTTCCCCAACAAAAAGTACTAAGGATATGTTTCTCGTATATGGAGGTGACAAAGAGCTCGTCGTAAATGGTTATGTTGATGCAAGCTTTGACACTGATCCGGACAATTCTAAATCGCAAACCGGATACATGTTTTTACTGAATGGTGGAGCTATCAGTTGGTGCAGTTCTAAACAAAGCATCATGGCGGGATCTACATGTGAAGCGGAGTACATAGCTGCTTCGGAAGCAGCAAATGAAGGAGTCTGGATGAAGGAGTTCATATCCGATCTAGGTGTCATACCTAGTGCATCGAGTCCAATGAAAATCTTTTGTGACAATACTAGTGCAATTGCCTTGGCAAAGGAATCCAGATTTCACAAGAGAACCAAGCACATCAAGAGACGCTTCAATTCCATCCGCGACCAAGTCAAGGAGGGAGACATAGAGATTTGCAAGATACATACGGATCTGAATGTTGCAGACTCGTTGACTAAGCCTCTCTCATGAGAAAAACATGATCAGCACCAAGACTCCATGGGTGTTAGAATCATTACAATGTAATCTAGATTATTGACTCTAGTGCAAGTGGGAGACTGAAGGAAATATGCCCTAGAGGCAATAATAAAGTTGTTATTTATATTTCCTTATATCATGATAAATGTTTATTATTCATGCTAGAATTGTATTAACCGGAAACTTAGTACATGTGTGAATACATAGACAAACAGAATGTCACTAGTATGCCTCTACTTGACTAGCTCGTTGAATCAATGATGTTATGTTTCCTAACCATAGACATGATTTATCATTTGATTAATGGGATAACATCATTAGAGAATGATGTGATTGACTTGACCCATCCGTTAGCTTAGCACGATGATCGTTTAGTTTGTTGTTATTGCTTTCTCCATAACTTATACATGTTCCTATGACTATGAGATCATGCAACTCCCGAATACCAGAGGAACACTTTGTGTGCTATCAAACGTCACAACGTAACTGGGTGACTATAAAGATGCTATACAGGTGTATCCGATGGTGTTTGTTGAGTTGGCATAGATTTAGATTAGGATTTGTCACTCCGAGTATCGGAGAGGTATCTCTGGGCCCTCTCGGTAATGCACATCACTATAAGCCTTGCAAGCAATGTGACTAACGAGTTAGTTACGTGATGATGCATTACGGAACGAGTAAAGAGACTTGCCAGTAACGAGATTGAACTAGATATTGAGATACCGATGATCGAATCTCGGACAAGTAACATACTGATGACAAAGGGAACAACATATATCATTATGCGGTTTGACCGATAAAGATCATCGTAGAATATGTGGGAGTCAATATGAACATCCAGGTTCCGCTATTGGTTATAGATCGGAGACATGTCTTAGTCATGTCTACATAGTTCTCGAACTTGTAGGGTCCGCATGCTTAACGTTCGGTGACGATCGGTATTATGAGTTTATGTGTTATGATGTACCGAAGGTAGTTCGGAGTGCCGAATGTGATCACGAACATGACGAGGAGTCTTGAAATGGTAGAGACATAAAGATTGATATATTGGATGACTATATTCGGACACCGGATAATTATCGGAGTGCCGAGGGGTTATCGGAACCCTCGGGGGATCTAATGGGCCAACATGGCTTTGTGAGAGAGATAGGAGGGGACATAGGGCTGGCCGCCCCTCGTGGGAGTACAAATTGGACAAGGAGGGGGGCGGCGCCCCCTCTTTCCCTCCCTCTCTTTCCTCCCCCCTCCTTCTTCCTAGTTGGACTAGGAAAGGGGGAGTCCTACTCCTACTAGGAGGAGGACTCCTCCCTCTCCTTGGCGCGCCCCAAGGCGGCCGGCCTCCCCCCTTGCTACTTTATATACGAGGGCAAAGGGGCACCCTAGAACACACAAGTTGATTGTTTCCAGCCGTTTGCGGTGCCCCCCTCCACCATAATCCACCTCAGTCATATCGTAGCGGTTCTTAGGCGAAGCCCTGTTCTGGTAGCATCATCATCACCGTCATCATGCCGTCGTGTTGATGAAGCTCTCCCTCGACATTCTGCTGGATCATGAGTTCGTGGGACGTCATCGAGCTGAACGTGTGCAGATCGCGGAGGTGCCGTACTTTCGGTACTAGGATCGGTCGATCGTGAAGACGTAAGACTACATCAACCGCGTTGTCATAACGCTTCTGTTTACGGTCTATGAGGGTACGTGGACAACACTCTCCCCTCTCGTTGCTATACATCACCATGATCTTGCGTGTGCATAGGAATTTTTTTGAAATTACTGCGTTCCCCAACACACGCGACTAAGACAGTTGTCTGTTTTGTGTTCTAGGGTGCCCCTTGCCCCCGTATATAAAGGAGCAAGGGGGAGGCCGGCCGGCCCTAGGGCGTGCCAAAGAGGGGAGGAATCCTAGGAGTAGGATTCCTCCTTTCCTAGTCCTACTAGGAGGGGGAAGGAAGGAGTGGAAGAGGGGAAGGAAAGGGGGCGCCACCCCCTCCTAGTCCAATTTGGACTCAAGGGGGAGGGAACGCATGGCCTGCCCTGGTAGCCCCTCTCTCTCCACTAAGGCCCATCTAGGCCCACTAGTTCCCCCCCCCCCGGGGGGGGGGGGTTCCGGTAACCCTTCGGCACTTCAGTTTTCTCCAAAATCAGCCAGAACACTTCCCGTGTCCGAATATAGTCGTCCAATATATCAATATTTATGTCTCGACCATTTCGAGACTTCTTGTCATGTCTGTGATCCTATCCGGGACTCCTACATCAAAACACATAAACTCATAATACTGATCATCACCGAACGTTAAGCGCGCGGACCCTACGAGTTCGAGAACTATGTAGACATGACCGAGACACGTCTCCGGTCAATAACCAATAGTGGAACCTGGATGTTCATATTGGCTCCCACACATTCTACGAAGATCTTTATCGGTCAAACCGCATAACAACATACGTTGTTCCCTTTGTCATCGGTATGTTACTTGTCCGAGATTCGATCGTCGCTATCTCAATACCTAGTTCAATCTCGTTACCGGCAAGTCTCTTTACTCGTTCGGTAATGCATCATCCCGCAACAAACTCATTAGTCACAATGCTTGCAAGGCTTATAGTGATGTGCATTACCGAGAGGGCCCAGAGATACCTCTCCGATACTCGGAATGACAAATCCTAATGTCGATCTATGCCAACTCAACAAACACCATCGGAGACACCTGTAGAGCACCTTTATAATCACCCAATTACGTTGTGATGTTTGATAGCACACTAAGTGTTCCTCCGGTATTCGGGAGTTGCATAATCTCATAGTCATAGGAACATGTATAAGTCATGAAGAAAGCAATAGCAACAAACTAAACGATCATCGTGCTAAGCTAATGGATGGGTCAAGTCAATCACATCATTCTCTACTGATGTGATCCCGTTTATCAAATGACAACTCTTTGTCCATGGCTAGAAACTTAACCATCTTTTGATTAACGAGCTAGTCAAGTAGAGGCATACTAGTGACACTCTGTTTGTCTATGTATTCACACATGTACTAAGTTCCTGGTTAATACAATTCTAGCATGAATAATAAACATTTATCATGATATAAGGAAATATAAATAACAACTTTATTATTGCCTCTAGGGCATATTTCCTTCAGTCTCCCACTTGCACTAGAGTCTATAATCTAGATTACATTGTAATGATTCTAACACCCATGGAGTCTTGGTGCTGATCATGTTTTGCTCGTGAGAGAGGCTTAGTCAAAGGGTCTGCAACATTCAGATCCGTATGTATCTTGCAAATCTCTATGTCTCCCTCCTTGACTTGATCGCGGATAGAATTGAAGCATCTCTTGATGTGCTTGGTTCTCTTATGAAATCTGAATTCCTTTGCCAAGGCAATTGCACCAGTATTGTCACAAAAGATTTTCATTGGACCCGACGCACTAGGTATGACACCTATATCGGATATGAACTCCTTCATCCAGACTCCTTCATTCGCTGCATCCGAAGCAGCTATGTACTCCGCTTCACACGTAGATCCTGCCACGACGCTCTACTGGGAACTGCACCAATTGACAGATCCACCATTATACGTGTCCGGTTTGTGACTTAGAGTCATCCGGATCAGTGGCAAAGCTTGCATCTTCGTAACCATTTACGACGAGCTCTTTGTCACCTTCATACACGAGAAACATATTCTTAGTCCTTTTTAGGTATTTCAGGATATTCTTGACCGCTGTCTAGTGATCCACTCCTGGATTACATTGGTACCTCCCTTCTAAACTAATAGCAAGGTGATGTCTACTACACAACCTTCTTCTTGTAGACGTTGTTGGGCCTCCAAGTGCAGAGGTTTGTAGGACAGTAGCAAATTTCCCTCAAGTGGATGACCTAAGGTTTATCAATCCATGGGAGGTGTAGGATGAAGATGGTCTCTCTCTAACAACCCTGCAACCAAATAACAAAGAGTCTCTTGTGTCCCCAACACAAGCAATACAACGGTAAATTGTATAGGTGCACTAGTTCGGCGAAGAGATGGTGATACAAGTGCAATATGGATGGTAGATATAGGTTTTTGTAATCTGGAAAATATAAAAATAGCAAGGTAACTAATGATAAAAGTGAGCACAAACGGTATTGCAATGCTTTGAAACAAGGCCTAGGGTTCATACTTTCATAGTGCAAGTTCTCTCAACAATAATAACATAATTGGATCATATAACAATCCGTCATCATGAAACAAAGAGTCACTCCAAAGTCACTAATAGAGGAGAACAAACGAAGATATTATTATAGGGTACGAAACCACCTGAAAGTTATCCTTTCTGATCGTTCTATTCAAGAGTCCGTAGTAAAATAACACGAAGCTATTCTTTCCGTTCAATCTATCCTAGAGTTCGTACTAGAATAAGACCTTAAGACACAAATCAACCAAAACCCTGATGTCATCTAGATACTCCAACGTCACCTCAAGTATCCGTGGGTATGATTATATGATATGCATCACACAATCTTAGATTCATCTATTCAACCAACACAAATAACTTCAAAGAGTGCCCCAAAGTTTCTACCGGAGAGTCAAGATGAAAACGTGTGCCAACCCATATGCATAAGTTCACGAGGTCACGGAACTCACAAGTTGATCACCAAAACATACATCAAGTGGATCACATGAATATCCCACTGTCACCACAGATAAGCACATGCAAGACATACATCAAGTGTTCTCAAATCCTTAAAGACTCAATCCGATAAGATAACTTCAAAGGGAAAACTCAATCCATTACAAGAGAGTAGAGGGGGAGAAACATCATAAGATCCAACTATAATAGCAAAGCTCGTGATACATCAAGATCGTGCTGAATCAAGAACACGAGAGAGATCGATCAAACACATAGCTACTGGTACATACCCTCAGCCCCGAGAGTGAACTACTCCCTCCTCGTCATGGAGAGCACCGGGATGATGAAGATGGCCACCGGAGAGGGATTCCCCCCTCCGGCAGGATGCCACAACGGGTCTAGATTGGTTTTCGGTGGCTACAGAGGCTTGCGGCGGCGGAACTCTCGATCTAGGTTATTTTCTGTAGGTTTCTGTATTTATAGGAATTTTTGGCGTCGGGAACAAGTCAGGGGGTCCTCGAGTCATCCACGAGATAGGGCGGCGCACCTGGGGGGTAGGGCACCCCCCCACCCTCGTGGACGGCCCAGGACTCTTCTGGCCCACTCTTTTACTCCGGGGGCTTCTTTTGGTCCATAAAAAATCATCAAAGATTGGCACGTCAATTGGACTCCGTTTGGTATTCCTTTTCTGTAAAATTCAAAAACAAGGAAAAAACAGAAACTGGCACTTGGCTCTAGGTTAATAGGTTAGTCCCAAAAATCTTATAAAATACCTTATAAATACATATAAAACATCATAGATGGATAATATAATAGCATGGAACAATCAAAAATTATAGATATGCTGGAGACGTATCAAGCATCCCCAAGCTTAATTCTTGCTCGTCCTCGAGTACGTAAATGATAAAAACAGAATTTTTGATGTGGAATGCTACCTAACATAATTTTCAATGTAATTCTCTTTATTTCGGCATGAATGTTTAGATCCAAAAGATTCTAGACAAAAGTTTAATATTGACATAAAAATAATAATACTTCAAGCATGCTAACCAAGCAATCATGTCTTATTGATACGTCTCCAACATATCTATAATTTTTGATTGCTCCATGCTATATTATCTACTGTTTTGGACTATATTAGGATTTATTTTCCACTTTTATATTATTTTTGGGACTAACCTATTAACCGGAGGCCCATCCTAGAATTGCTGTTTTTTTGCCTATTTCAGTGTTTCGAAGAAACGGAATATCAAACGGAGTCCAAACGGAATAAAACCTTCGGGGACGTGATTTTCTCACCGAACGTGATCCAAGAGACTTGGACCCTAGTCCAAGGAGTCAAAGAGGCGGTCAAGAGGGCGGGGGCGCGCCCCCTACCTCATGGGCCCCTCGATGCTCCACCGACGTACTCCTTCCTCCTATATATACCTACGTACCCCAAACGAACAGATACAGAGCCAAAAACCTAATTCCACCGCCGCAACTTTCTGTATCCACGAGATCCCATCTTGGGGCCTGTTCCGGAGCTCCGCCGGAGAGGGCCATCATTACGGAGGGCTTCTACATCATCATAGCCTCTCCGATGAAGTGTGAGTAGTTTACCTCAGACCTTCGGGTCCATAGTTAGTAGCTAGATGGCTTCTTCTCTCTTTTTGGATCTCAATACAAAGTTCTCCCCCTCTCTTGTGGAGATCTATTCGATGCAATCTTCTTTTTGTGGTGTGTTTGTAGAGATCGATGAATTGTGGGTTTATGATCAAGTCTATCTATGAATAATATTCAAATCTTCTCTGAGTTCTTTTATGTATGATTGGTTATCTTTGCAAGTCTCTTCGAATTATCCATTTGGTTTGGCCAACTAGATTGGTAGTTCTTGCCATGGGATAAGTGCTTAGCTTTGGGTTCGATCTTGCGGTGTCCTTTCCCAGTGACAGAAGGGGCAGCAAGGCACGTATTGCATCGTTGCCATCAAGGATAACAAGATGGGGTTTATTTCATATTGCATGAATTTATCTCTCTACATCATGTCATCTTGCTTAAGGCGTTACTCTGTTTTTAACTTAATACTCTAGATGCATGCTGGATAGCGGTCGATGAGTGGAGTAATAGTAGTAGATGCAGAATCGTTTCGGTCTACTTGTCACGGACGTGATGCCTATATACATGATCATGCCTAGATATTCTCATAACTATGCTCAATTCTGTCAATTGCTCAACAGTAATTTGTTCACCCACCGTAGAATACTTATGCTCTTGAGAGAAGCCACTAGTAAAACCTATGCCCCCCGGGTCTATTCTCATCATATTAATCTCCATCACTTTAATCTTGTTTTACTTTTTACTTTGCCTTTACTTTTTATTTTGCATCTTTATACCAAAAATACCAAAAATATTATATCTATCAGATCTCACTCTCGTAAGTGACCTGAAGGGATTGACAACCCCTAATCGTGTTGGTTGCGGGTAGCTATCGTTTTGTGCAGGTACGAGGGACTTGAGTGTGGCCTCCTACTAGATTGATACCTTGGTTCTCAAAAACTGAGGGAAATACTTATGCTACTTTGCTGCATCATCCCTTCCTCTTTGGGGAAAACCAACGCAAGCTCAAGAGGTAGCAAGAAGGATTTCTGGCGCCGTTGCCGGGGAGTCTACGCAAAAATTAACATACCAAGTACTCATCACAATCCCTACCTCTCGCATTACATTATTTGCCATTTGCCTCTCGTTTTCCTCTCCCCCACTTCACCCTTGCCGTTTTATTCGCCCTCTCTCTCTCTCTATCCTCCCTCTCTATTTGCCTCTTTTGTCCGTTTGCTCTTGTCTGCTCGTGTGCTAGTTTGCTTGTTTGTCACGATGGCTCAAGATAATACTAAATTGTGTGACTTCACCAATACCAACAACAATGATTTTATTAGCACTCTGATTTCTCCTCTTACCGATGCTGAATCTTGTGAAATTAATACTGCTTTGTTGAATCTTGTTATGAAAGATCAATTCGCCGGCCTTCCTAGTGAAGATGTCGCTACTCATCTGAATAGCTTCGTTGATTTATGTGATATACAAAATAAAAAAGATGTCGATAATAATGTCGTTAAATTGAAGCTATTTCGTTTTTTGCTTAGAGATCGTGCTAAAGCTTGGTTTTCGTCTTTGCCTAAAAATAGTATTGATTCTTGGAACAAGTGCAAAGATGCTTTTATCTCTAAGTATTTCCCTCCCGCTAAGATCATCTCTCTTAGAAACGATATTATGAACTTTAAGCAACTTGATCATGAACATGTTGCACAAGCTTGGGAGAGAATGAAATTAATGATACGTAATTGCCCTACTCATGGTTTGAATTTGTGGATGATTATACAAAATTTTATGCCGGATTGAATTTTGCTTCTAGAAATCTTTTAGATTCGGCCGCGGGAGGCACTTTTATGGAAATCACTTTAGGAGATGCTACTAAACTCCTAGATAATATTATGGTTAATTATTCTCAATGGCATACTGAAAGATCTTCTAATAAAAAAGTGCATGCGATAGAAGAAATCAATGTTTTGAGTGGAAAGATGGATGAACTTATGAAATTATTTGCTACTAAGAGTGTTTCTTCTGATCCTAATGATATGCCTTTGTCTACTTTGATTGAGAATAACAATGAATCTATGGATGTGAATTTTGTTGGTAGGAATAATTTTGGTAACAACGCTTATAGAGGGAATTTTAATCCTAGGCCATATCCTAGTAATCCTTCTAATAATTATGGGAATTCCTACAACAACTCTTATGGAAATTATAATAAGATGCCCTCTGAATTTGAGAATAGTGTTAAAGAGTTTATGAATTCACAAAAGAATTTTAATGCTTTGCTTGAAGAGAAATTGCTTAAAGTTGATGATTTGGCTAGAAACGTTGATAGAATTTCTCTTGAGATTGATTCTTTAAAGCTTAGATCTATTCCTCCTAAGCATGATATCAATGAGTCTCTCAAAGCCATGAGAATTTCCATTGATGAGTGCAAGGAAAGAACCGCTAGGATGCGTGCTTCCAAAGATGCCTTTATTAAAGCGTGTTCTTCCAATTCCTATGAAAATCAAGATGAAGATCTAAAAGTTATTGATGTGTCCCCTATTAAATCTTTGTTTTGCAATATGAATCTTGATGAAACTGAATATGATCTTCCTTTACCTAGAAGGCGTTCTAAAAATTCGGAGTATTTAGATCTTTATGATGAAATTGATGAAAGTGGGATTGAAAGAAATAAAAATCTAGATGTTGCTAAACCCACTATATTGGATTTCAAGGAATTTAATTATGAAAGTTGCTCTTTAATTGATTGTATTTCCTTGTTGCAATCTGTGCTAAATTCTCCACATGCTTATAGTCAACATAAAGCCTTCACCGAACATATTGTTGATGCCTTGATGCAATCTTATGAAGAAAAACTTGAGTTGAAAGTTTCTATCCCTAGAAAACTCTATGATGAGTGGGAACCAACTATTAAAATTAAAATTAAAGATCATGAGTTTTATGCTTTGTGTGATTTGGGTGCTAGTGTCTCCACTATTCCCAAGACTTTGTGTGATTTACTAGATATCCGTAATTTTGATGATTGCTCTCTAAACTTGCATCTTGCGGATTCTACTATTAATAAACCTATGTGAAGGATTAATGATGTTCTTATTGTTGCAAATAGGAATTATGTGCCCGTAGATTTCATTGTTCTTGATATAGATTGCAATCCTTCTTGCCCTATTATTCTTGGTAGACCTTTCCTTAGAACGGTTGGTGCGATTATTGATATGAAGGAAGGGAATATTAGATTTCAATTTCCATTAAAAAAGGGCATGGAACACTTTCCAAGAAAGAAAATAAAATTACCATATGAAACTATCATGAGAGCCACTTATGGATTGCCTACCAAAGATGGCAATACCTAGATCTATCCTCGCTTTTATGCCTAGCTAGGGGCGTTAAACGATAGCGCTTGTTGGGAGGCAACCCAATTTTATTTTTATTCCTTGCTTTTTGCTCCTGCTTAGTAATAAATAAATTATTTAGCCTCTGTTTTGGTTGTGTTTTTTGTGTTTAATTAGTGTTTGTGCCAAGTAGAACCGTTGGGAAGACTTGGGGAAAGTCTTGTTGAACTTGCTGTAAAAAACAGAAACTTTAGCGCTCACGAGAACTTCTGTAATTTTTATTGGAAGAGTGATATTTAGTTAATTATTTTTGAATATGATTAGTAGATAAATTCCTCACGTCCAGCAATTTATTTTAGAATTTTTGGGGTTCCAGATCTTGCGCTAGCTACAGATTACTACAGACTGTTCTGTTTTTGACAGATTCTGTTTTTCGTGTGTTGTTTGCTTATTTTGATGAATCTATGGTTAGTAAAATAGTTTATAATCCATAGAGAAGTTGGAATACAGTAGGTTTAACACCAATATAAATAAAGAATGAGTTCATTACAGTACCTTGAAGTGGTCTTTTGTTTTCTTTCGCTAACGGAGCTCACGAGTTTTCTACTTTAAGTTTTGTGTTGTGAAGTTTTCAAGTTTTGGGTGAATTCTTGTGATGGGTTATGGAAAAAGGAGTGGCAAGAGCCTAAGATTGGGGATGCCCATTGCACCCCCAAGATAATCCAAGGACACCAAAAAGTCAAAGCTTGGGGATGCCCCGGAAGGCATCCCCTCTTTCGTCCACTTCCATCGGTAATTTACTTGGAGCTATATTTTTATTCACCAACATGATATGTGTTTTGCTTGGAGCGTCTTGTATTATTTTTGTCTTTCTGTCTTAGTATTCCAGAATCATCCTTGCTGTACACACCTTTTGAGAGAGCCATACATGAATTAAAATTTGATAGAATACTCTATGTGCTTCACTTATATCTTTTGAGCTAAGTAGTTTTGCTCTATGTGCTTCACTTATATCTTTTGAGCGTTATAATTTTGCTCTATGTGCTTCACTTAGATCTTTTAGAGCACGGTGGTGGATTTGTTTTAAAGAAACTATTGATCTCTCATGCTTCACTTAAATTATTTTGAGAGTCTTAATAGCATGGTAATTTGCTTAATAATAATATGCTTGGTATTCAAGATTTGTGAAACTTTCTTTTGAGTGTGTTGAATACTAAGAAAAGATTGAAGCATGATAATTGTTTTGAGATATGGAGGTGATAATATTAAAGTCATGCTAGTTGAGTAGTTGTGAATTTAAAGAATACTTATGTTAAAGTTTGTGATTCCCGTAGCATGCACGTATGGTGAACCGTTATGTGATGAAGTCGGAGCATGATTTATTTATTGATTGTCTTCCTTATGAGTGGCGGTCGGGGACGAGCGATGGTCTTTTCCTACCAATCTATCCCCCTAGGAGCATGCGCGTAATACTTTGCTTTGATAACTGCTAGATTTTTGCAATAAGTATATGAGTTCTTTATGACTAATGTTGAGTCCATGGATCATACGCACTCTCACCCTTCACCTTTGCTAGCCTCTCTAATACCGCGCACTTTTCGCCGTATCATACACCTACCATATACCTTCCTCAAAACAGCCACCATACCTACCTATTATGGCATTTCCATAGCCATTCTGAGATATATTGCCATGCAACTTTCCACCATCTAGTTCATCATGACACATTCATCATTGTCATATTGCTTAGCATGATCATGTAGTTGACATAGTATTTGTGGCAAAGCCACCATTCATAATTTTTTCATACTTGTCACTCTTGATTCATTGCATATCCCGGTACACCGCCAGAGGCATCCATATAGAGTCATACTTTGTTTTAGAATCGAGTTGTAATCATTGAGTTGTAAATAAATAAAAGTGTGATGATCATCATTTAATAGAGCATTGTCCCAAAAAAAGAGAAAAGGGCCAAAGAAAAAAAAGGCCCCCAAAAAAGAGAAAATAAATAAAAAGGGGCAATGCTACTATCCTTTTACCACACTTGTGCTTCAAAGTAGCACCATGATCTTCATAGTAGAGAGTCTCTCATGTTATCACTTTCATATACTAGTGGGAATTTTACATTATAGAACTTGGCTTGTATATTCCAATGATGGGCTTCCTCAAAATTTCCCTAGGTCTTCATGAGCAAGGAAGTTGGATGCACACCCACTTAGTTTCTTTTTGAGATTTCATATACTTATAGCTCTAGTGCATCCGGTGCATGGCAATCCCTACTCACTCACATTGATATCTATTGATGGGCATCTCCATAGCCCGTTGATACGCCTAGTTGATGTGAGACTATCTTCCCCTCCTTTTTGTCTTCTCCACAACCACCATTCTATTCCACCAATAGTGCTATATCCATGGCTCACGCTCATGTATTGCGTGAAGATTGAAAAAGTTTTGAAAAAGTTAGAGTATGAAACAATTGCTTGGCTTGTCATCGGGGTTGTGCATGATTTAAATACTTTGTGTGGTGAAGATAGAGCATAGCCAGACTATATGATTTTGTAGGGATAACTTTCTTTGGCCATGTTATTTTGAGAAGACATAATTGCTTTGTTAGTATGCTTGAAGTATTATTATTTTTATGTCAATATAAACTTTTGTCTTAAATCTTTCGAATCTGAATATTCATATCACAATTAAGAAGATTTGCATTTAAATTATGCCAAGTAGCACTCCGCATCAAAAATTCTCTTTTTATCATTTACCTACTCGAGGACGAGCAGGAATTAAGCTTGGGGATGCCTGATACGTCTCCAACGTATCTATAATTTTTGATTGCTCCATGCTATATTATCTACTGTTTTGGACTATATTGGGCTTTATTTTCCACTTTTATATTATTTTTGGGACTAACCTATTAACTGGAGGCCCAGCCCAGAATTGCTGTTTTTTCCTATTTCAGTGTTTCGAAGAAACGGAATATCAAACGGAGTCCAAACAGAATAAAACCTTCGAGAACGTGATTTTCTCACCGAACGTGATCCAGGAGACTTGGACCCTACTCCAAGGAGTCAAAGAGACGGTCACGAGGGTGGGGGCGCCCCCCTAGGGCGCGCCCCCTGCCTCGTGGGCCCCTCGATGCTCCACCGACGTACTCCTTCCTCCTGTATATACCTACATACCCCCAAACGAACAGATACGGAGCCAAAAACCTAATTCCACCGTCGCAACTTTCTGTATCCACAAGATCCCATCTTGGGGCCTGTTCCGAAGCTCCGCCAGAGAGGGCCGTCATCACGGAGGGCTTCTACATCATCATAGCCTCTCCGATGAAGTGTGAGTAGTTTACCTCAGACCTTCGGGTCCATAGCTAGTAGCTAGATGGATTCTTCCCTCTTTTTGGATATCAATACAAAGTTCTCCCCCTCTCTTGTGGAGATCTATTCGATGTAATCTTCTTTTTGCGGTGTGTTTGTTGAGACCGATGAATTGTGGGTTTATGATCAAGTCTATCTATGAATAATATTTGAATCTTCTCTGAATTCTTTTATGTATGATTGGGTATCTTTGCAAGTCTCTTCGAATTATCCGTTTGGTTTGGCCAACTAGATTGGTAGTTCTTGCCATGGGAGAAGTGCTTAGCTTTGGGTTCGATCTTGCGGTGTCCTTTCCCAGTGACAGAAGGGGCAGCAAGGCACGTATTGCATCATTGCCATCGAGGATAACAAGATGGGGTTTATTTCATATTGCATGAATTTATCTCTCTACATCATGTCATCTTGCTTAAGGCGTTACTCTCTTTTAAACTTAATACTCTAGATGCCTGCTGGATAGCGGTCGATGAGTGGAGTAATAGTAGTAGATGCAGAATCATTTCGGTCTACTTGTCACGGACGTGATGCCTATATACATGATCATGCCTAGATATTCTCATAACTATGCTCATTTCTGTCAATTGCTCAACAATAATTTGTTCACCCACCGTAGAATACTTATGCTCTTGAGAGAAGCCACTAGTGAATACTATGGCCCCCGGGTCTATTCTCATCATATTAATCTCCATCACTTTAATCTTGTTTTGCTTTTTTACTTTGCCTTTACTTTTTACTTTGCATCTTTATACCAAAAATACCAAAAATATTATATCTATCATATCTCACTCTCGTAAGTGACCGTGAAGGGATTGACAACCCCTAATCGCGTTGGTTGCGAGTAGCTATCGTTTTGTGCAGGTACGAGGGACTTGAGCGTGGCCTCCTACTGGATTGATACCTTGGTTCTAAAAAACTGAGGGAAATACTTACGCTACTTTGCTGCATCATCCCTTACTCTTCGGGGAAAACCAACGCAAGCTCAAGAGGTAGCACTTATCAAAATAACATAGCCAAAGATAGCCCATCCCTACAAAATCATATAGTTTGGCCATGCTTCATTTTCGTCACACAAAATGCTCCCGTCATGCACAACACCGATGACAAGCCAAGCAATTGTTTCATACTTAGCCTTTTCAAACTCTTTCAACTTTCACGCAATATATGAGCACGAGCCATGGACATATCACTATGGGTGGAATAGAATATGATGATGGAGGTTGTGTGAGAAGACAAAAAAGGAGAAAGTCTCACATTGACGCGGCTAATCAACGGGCTATGGAGATGCCCATCAATTGATGTCAATGCAAGGAGTAGGGATTGCCATGCAACGGATGCACTAGAGCTATAAATATATGAAAGCTTAACTAAAGAAACTTAGTGGGTGTGCATCCAACTTGCTTGCTCACAAAGACCTAGGGCATTTTGAGGAAGCCCATCATTGGAATATACAATCCAAGTTCTATAATGAAAAAATCCCAATAGTATATGAAAGTGACAAAATAAGAGACTCTCTATCATGAAGATGATGGTGCTACTTTGAAGCACAAGTGTGGAAAAAGGATAGTAACATTGCCCCTTATCTCTTTTTCTCTCATTTTTTTATTTGGGCCTTTTTCTCTTTTTTATGGCCTCTTTTTTTATTTGGGCTTCTTTGGCCTCTTTTATATGTATATTTATCTTTCGTCCGAAATCTCATCCCGACTTGTGGGGGAATCATAGTCTTCATCATCCTTTCCTCACATGGGACAATGCTCTAATAATGAAAATCATCACACTTTTATTTACTTACAACTCAAGAATTACAACTCGATACTTAGAACAAAATATGACTCTATGTGAATGCCTCCGGCGGTGTACCAGGATGTACAATGAATCAAGAGTGACATGTATTCAAGAATTATGAAGGTGGATTTGCCATAAATACGATGTCAACTTCATGATCATGCAAAGCAATATGACAGTGATGGAGCATGTCAAAATGAACGGAACGTTGGAAAGTTGCATGGCAATATATCTCGGAATGGCTATGGAAATGCCATAATAGGTAGGTATGGTGGCTGTTTTGAGGAAAATATAAGGAGGCTTATGTGTGATGGAGCGTATCATATCACGGGGTTTGGATGCACCGGCGAAGTTTGCACCGACTCTCAAGGTGAGAAAGGGCAATGCACGGTGCCGAAGTGGCTAGCAATGATGGAAGGGTGAGAGTGCGTATAATCCATGAACTCAACATTAGTCATAAAGAACTCACATACTTATTGCAAAAATTTACAAGTCATCAAAACCAAGCACTACGCGCATGCTCCTAGGGGGATAGATTGGTAGGAAAAGACCATCGCTCATCGCCGACTGCCACTCATGAGGAAGGCAATCAAAGAACACCTCATGCTTAAAATTTGTCACACAACGTTACCATACGTGCACGCTACGAGACTTGCAAACCTCAACACAAGTATTTATCAATTTCACAATTACTCAACTAGCACGACTCTAATATCACCATCTTTATATCTCAAAATAATTATCAAGTATCAAACTTCTCATAGTATTTAATGCACTCTATATGAAAGTTTTTATTATACCCATATTTGATTCCCATCATATTAGGACTAGTTTCAAAACCAAAGCAAATCACCATGCTGTCTCGGACTCTCTAAATAATATAAGCGAAGCATGAGAGTAAATGACAAACTACTCCAAAAGATATAAGTGAAGATCAATGAGTAGTCAAATAATTATGCAACTATGTGAAGACTCTCTAACATTTAAGAATTTCAGATCTTGGTATTTTGTTCAAACAACAAGAAAAACAAAAGAAAATAAAATGACGCTCCAAGCAAAACACATATCATGTGGTGAATAAAAATATAGCCTCAAGTAAAGTTACCGATGAACGAAGACGAAAGAGGGAATGCCATCCGGGGCATCCCCAAGCTTAGGCTCTTGCCACTCCTTATTCCATAGTCCATCAAAACTTTACCCAAAACTTGAAAACTTCACAACACAAAACTTAACAGAAAACTCGTAAGCTCCGTTAGTATAAGAAAATAAATCACCACTTAGGTACTATTGTGAACTCATTCTAAATTCATATTGTTGTAATCTACTGTATTACAACTTCTCTATGGTTCATACCCTCCGATACTACTCATAGATTCATCAGAATAAGCAAAAAACACATAGAAAACAGAATCTGTCAAAAACAGAAAAGTCTGTAGCAATCTGAAGGTTTTGAATACTTCTGTAACTCCAAAAACTCTGAAAATTAGGATGACCTAAATAATTTGTATATTGATCTACTACAGTTGGAATTGGTATTTTATCGCTCTCTGGTAAAAAATGAAAATTATCTTCGTGAGCGCATACTTTCTGTTTTTATCAGCAAGATCAAACAATAATCACCCAAGAAGATCCTAAATGCTTTACTTGGCACAAACACTAATTAAAACATAAAAAATTCAATCATAACAGAAGCTAGATGAATTATTTATTACTAAACAGGAACAAAAGGCAAAGAACAAAAATAAAATTGGGTTGCCTCCCAACAAGCGCTATCGTTTAATGCCCCTAGCTAGGCATGATGATTTCAATGATTCTCACATAAAAGATAATAACTGAAACATAAAGAGAGCATCATGAAGAATATGACTAGCACATTTAGGTCTAACCCACTTCCTATGCATAGGGATTTTGTGAGCAAACAATTTATGGGAGCAAGAATCAACTAGCACAGGAAGACAAAACAAGCATAACTTCAAGATTTTAAGTACATGGAGAGGAAACTTGATATTATTGCAATTCCTACAAACATATATTCCTCCCTCATAATAATTTTCAGTAGCATCATGAATGAATTCAACAATATAACTATCACATAAAGCATTCTTTTCATGATCTACAAGCATAGAATTTTTATTACTCTCCACATAAGCAAATTTCTTCTCATGAATAGTAGTGGGAGAAAACCCAACAAAATAACTATCATGTGAGCCATAATCCAATTGAAAGTTAAAATCGTGATGACAAGTTTCATGGATATCATTATTCTTTATAGCATACGTGTCATCACAATAATCATCATAGATAGGAGGGATGGCTTAATCATAATAAATTTGCTCATCAAAACTTGGGGGACAAAAAATATCATCTTCATCAAACATAGCATCCCCAAGCTTGTGGCTTTGCATATCATTAGCATCATGGGTATTCACAGAATTCACACTAACAAAATTGCAATCAGGCTCATCATCCAAAGATTTAGTGCAAACATTTTAATACATTCTTCTTCTAGCACTTTGGCACAATTATCGGAATCCTTATTTTCACGAAAGACATTAAAAAGATGAAGCATATGAGGCAACCATAATTCCATTTTTTGTAGTTTTCTTTTATAGACTAAACTAGTGATAAAACAAGAAACTAAAAGATTCGATTGCAAGATCTAAAGATATACCTTCAAGTTCTAACCTCCCCGGCAACGGCGCCAGAAAAGAGCTTAGTTGACGGGGTGTTAGTGCCGCTTACCTAGCCTCCCCGGCAACGGCGCCAGAAAAGAACTTGATGTCTACTACACAACCTTCTTCTTGTAGACATTGTTGGGCCTCCAAGTGCAGAGGTTTGTAGGACAATAGCAAATTTCCCTCAAGTGGATGACCTAGCTAAGTGTTGGGGAACGCAGTAATTTCAAAAAAATTCCTACGCGCACGCAAGATCATGATGATGCATAGCAACGAGAGGGGAGAGTGTCGTCCACGTACCCTCGTAGACCGTAAGCGGAAGCATTATGAGAACGTGGTTGATGTAGTCATACGTCTTCACGATCCGACCGATCCAAGTACCGAATGTACGACACCTCCGAGTTCAGCACACGTTCAGCTCAGTGACGTCCCACGAACTCCGATCCAGCAGATCTTCGAGGGAGTTCCGTCAGCACGACGGCATCATGACGGTGATGATGATGCTACCGACGCAGGGCTTTGCCTAAGCACCGCTACAATATGACCGAGGTGGATTATGGTGGAGGGGGGCACCGCACACGGCTAAAATATCAACTATCAACTTGTGTGTCCATGGGGTGCCCCCTCCCATGTATATAAAGGAGTGGAGGAGGGGGAGGCCGGCCCTCTACTATGGCGCGCCCTGGGAGTCCTACTCCCACCGGGAGTAGGATTCCGCCCTTCCATGTAGTAGGAGTAGGAGAGAAGGAAAGGGAAAAAAGAAGAGAAGGAAGGAGGGGGCGCCACCCCTCCCCCTAGTCCAATTCAGACTAGGCCTTGGGGGGCGCGCAGCCTCCCCTCTCTCTTTCCCCTAAAGCCCAATAAGGCCCATATACTCCCCAGCGAATTCCCGTAACTCTCCGATACTCCGATAAATACCTGAACCACTCAGAACCTTTCCAATGTCCGAATATAGCCTTCCAATATATCGATCTTTATGTCTCGAACATTTCAAGACTCCTCGTCATGTCCCTGATCTCATCTGGAACTCCGAACAACCTTCGGTACATCAAAACAGATAAAATCATAATACCGATCGTCACTGAACGTTAAGCGTGCGGACCCTATGGGTTTGAGAACTATGTAGACATGACCGAGACTCACCTCTGGTCAATAACCAATAGCGGAACCTGGATGCTCATATTGGCTCCTATATATTCTACGAAGATCTTTATCGGTCAAACCGCATAACGGTATACATTGTTCCCTTTGTCATCGATATGTTACTTGCCCGAGATTCGATCGTCATTATTTCAATACCTAGTTAAATCTCGTTACTGGCAAGTGTCTTTAATCGTTCCTTAATGCATCATCCCGCAACTAACTCATTAGTCACATTACTTGCAAGGCTTATAGTGATGTGCATTACCAAGAGGGCCCAGAGATACCTCTCCGACAATCGGAGTGACAAATCCTAATCTCGATCTATGCCAACTCAACAAGTACCATCGGAGACACCTGTAGAGCACCTTTATAATCACCCAGTTACGTTGTGACATTTGGTAGCACACAAAGTGTTCCTCCGATATTCGGGAGTTGCATAATCTCATAGTCAGAGGAACATGTATAAGTCATGAAGAAAGCAGTAGCAACAAACTAAACGATCATCGTGCTAAGCTAGCGGAATGGGTCAAGTCAATCACATCATTCTCTAATGATGTGATCCCATTAATCAAATGAAAACTCATGTCTATGGCTAGGAAATTTAACCATCTTTGATTCAACGAGCTAGTCAAGTAGAGGCAGACTAGTGACACTCTGTTTGTCTATGTATTCACACATGTACTAAGTTTCAGGTTAATACAATTCTAGCATGAATAATAAACATTTATCTTGATATAAGGAAATAAATAATAACTTTATTATTGCCTCTAGGGCATATTTCCTTCAGTCTCCCACTTTCACTAGAGTCAATAATCTAGTTCACATCTTTATGTGATTAGTTCACATCTCCATGTGACTAATACCCAAAGGGTTTACTAGAGTCAATAATCTAGTTCACATCGCTATGTGATTAACACCCAAAGAGTGATCATGTTTTGCTTGTGAGAGAAGTTTAGGCTACGGGTCTGCAACATTCAGATCCATATGTATTTCGCAAATTTCTATGTCTACAATGCTCTGCACGGAGCTACTCTAGCTAATTGCTCCCACTTTCAATATGTATCCAGATCGAGAGTTAGAGTCATCTAGATCGATGTAAAAAGCTTGCATCGACATAACTCTTTACGAGAAACTCTTTTATCACCTCCATAACCGAGAAATATTTCCTTAGTCCTCTAAGGATAAGTTTGACCGTTGTCCAGTGATCTACTCCTAGATCACTATTGTACTCCCTTGCCAGAAAGATGCTAAGGTATACAATAGGACTGGTAAACAGCATAGCATACTTTATAGAACCTATGACTGAGGCATAGGGAATGACTTTTCATTCTCTTTCTATTTTCTGCTGTGGTCGGGTTTTGAGTCTTTACTCAACTTCACACCTTGCAACACAGGCAAGAACTCCTTCTTTGATTGTTCCATTTTGAACTACTTCAAAATCTTGTCAAGGTATGTACTCATTGAAAAAACTTATCAAGCGTCTTGACCTATCTCTATAGATCTTGATGCTCAATGTGTACGCAGCTTCATCGAGGTCTTTCTTTGAAAAACTCTTCTCAAACACTCCTTTATGCTTTCCAGAAAATTCTACATTATTTTCGATCAACAATATGTCATTCACATATACTTATCAGAAATGTTGTAGTGCTCCCACTCACTTTCTTGTAAATACAGGCTTCACCGCAAGTCTGTATAAAACCATATGCTTTGATCACTTTATCAAAGCATATATTCCAACTCTGAGATGCTTGCACCAGTCCATAGATGGATCGCTGGAGCTTGCTCACTTTGTTAGCACCTTTAGGATCAACAAAAACTTTCTGGTTGCATCATATACAACTCTTCTTTTAAGAAATACATGAAGGAAAACAATTTTCACATCCATTTGCCAGATTTCATAAAATGCGGCAACTGCTAACATGATTCGGACAGACTTTTAGGCATCGATACGAGTGAGAAAATCTCATTGTCGTCAACACCTTGAACTTGTTGAAAACATTTTGTGATAATTCGAGCTTTGTAGATAGTAACATTACCATCAACGTCCATCTTCCTCTTGAAGATCCATTTATTCTTAGTGAATCATCGATCATCGGGCAAGTCAATCAAAGTCCATACTTTGTTCTCATACATGGATCACATCTCAGATTTCATGGCCTCAAGCCATTCCGCGGAATCTGGGATCATCATCGCTTCCTAATAGTTTGTAGGTTCGTCATGGTCAAGTAACATGACATCCAGAACAGGATTACCGTACCACTCTGGTGCGGATCTCATTCTGGTTGACCTACGAGGTTCAGTAGTAACTTGATCTGAAGTTACATGATCATCATCATTAGCTTCCTCACTAATTGGTGTAGGAGTCACAGGAACATATTTCTGTGATGAACTACTTTCCAATAAGGGAGCAGGTACAGTTACCCCATCAAGTTCTACTTTCCTCCCACTCACTTCTTTCGAGAGAAACTCCTTCTCTAGAAAGGATCCATTCTTAGCAACGAATGTCTTGCCTTCTGTCGTGGTTTTGTCACGGCAGATGTCCTAGAGAAAGGACTTAGTCGTGGAGCCATCGCGACGGGTTAGCTTGAAGGGGTTAAAGCGGACATAGGGACGCAAGAGAGTTTATACTAGTTCGGCCCCTTCGATGAAGGTAAAAGCCTACGTCTAGTTGTGATGGAATTGATGGGGTTTCGATGACCAGGGAGCAAACAAGCTTCGCCTATGTCTCGAGTTGTTGTCTGTCGTCCTTGAACCGCCACCGGGTCGTCCCCTTATATACACGAGTGACGCCCGTCGGTTCACAGAGTCCCAATACCGGCTCATAGATGTGTCTTGTTTGGTCTCTACTTATTCCTAACTTACAATACAAGTTAAATACCAACGCCGGTTTATGACTACAGGCCTTGAACCGACTATGGGCCTTGAACCCTCATCTGCCTTCTTGGGCTTTAACATACTTAACTACTGACGAAGTTAACCCGGCCCAGATAGGCCGGTTTACGCCCAGTAGTGATATCCCCAACATTAGGCCCCAGATTGATTTGAACATGTTCATGTCAATCCTTTAGCAAAAATCTTCATCTTAAATATCTTCTTTTAGTTTGTTGGACCGCCGTGATGTCATCTTCTCTGGTCGTTGTAAACCGGTGTGACGTCACCTATTATAAAGGACCTTAATAGGTCTGCGACAATTAAGGCGACATCTTCGTTTCCAAACCCACGGTCCCTTGATTTTCACGCCTGACTCCTGTCCCTTGCCTTATAAATAGGACCGAAGGGTCATTTCTTTTTCCCCTCCGTGCCCTTGTGCTTCGTCTTCCTCGCGTCGCCCAGCTTCGGAGCTCCGCCGCCACCATCAACCTCTGCATCAACCTTGGCCGCTGCGTCAACCTGGGCGCACCAGAGCACCGCGGCAACCTTCCGCGTCTTTCTCATCTCCAGTAAGTCTTCTGTTCTTTTCAACACAGATCTTCTCTAGGGTTTCATGTTCTTCTAGTGTTCATCGCCTGTTTCGTGTTCATACGATAACTCCTAGATGCATTTGTGAATCCTTACTATGTATAGCGGTAGCTTTTAGCATCCGCCTTCAGTTTCATGCCTCAAGACCATAGATCTATATGTATCTCTGCCCATTGATTCAATACTGTTCTTTTTTGAACCTTGAATATTTTCCTTATTTTCTGAATGCTTCAGATCCGTCGCTGTAGAGAAGTCTTATGGAATCTGTTTCTGTAAACTTACTCATCTGCTTCAATGTTTAGACCAGGCGGTTTAACTTTGTAGAAAAAATTGCCAAACCGGTATATACCATTAGTCCCCTTGTTGAACCACCAGATGTTGTTGCTTCATAAAACTCCGGTTTAGATAGATCTTTCTCCGGTTTAACATTGCACATACCAATGTACCTTAATCAATGCATTTTTGAACCGGGATCATCTACCTTGTAGATTTCATCATGGCCAAGCAAGTATATGAGTGCAACTGGGTTCCTTCTCGCGTCACAGAGGCTCAACTGGACGATTTAGTCCTGATCGGCGCCTTAGGCAGCAAAGATACCATCCATTGGAGGGCTCCTGGCAAAGAATGCCCTCCCACACCTCAAGAAGGAGAGGTCGTCGTTTTCGTAGATCACTTAGCCCGGGGCTTTAAGCCGCCCGGTTCTAAATTTTACCGGGACGTTTTAGCCGATTTTCAACTCCACCCACAAGACACTGGTCCCAACTCTGTTACCAACATGTGTCACTTCCAAGTGCTCTGTGAGGCGTTCTTTCAAGAGGAGCCCACAGTGGAGTTGTTCAGAGACTGTTTCCATCTAAACCGCCGTACTGAGTTTTCTGATGGTTCCAATACGGAATTGGGCGGTGTGGCGATTCAGAAAAGGAAAGAGGTCACATACCCTCATGCCAAGCTGCATAGCCACCCCAAAGAGTGGAATCAAACATGGTTCTATTGCAAAGACACCTCCCCTGCTGGTGAAAATCCTTTGCCTGGCTTTCGTCCGGAGCGGCTTAGCAATACACACCCCTTTCCGCAAAGGTTGACTGCCAAAGAGAGAAGCAAATACGCTCCTCAACTGTCCAAGCTCAGAGCCTTTATGGCCAACGGTTTAACAGGGGTTGATCTCGCTCGCTGTTGGATATCATGGAGCATACTACCCCTTAGTCAGCGCTCCGGTTTGATGTGCGAGTATACTGGCAGTGTTGATGACCCACTGCGACATGCCAACATCCAGCTCACCGATGAAGAAATCACAGAGGCTGTGAATAAGATGCTGAATGAACCGGAACACATCTGTGCTAAAACCGGCCTGCTTCCCTTCTGTGCCACCAACAAACCGCCAGCTGTAAGAGTTTGATTTTTCTTTTTGCTGAATCTGTTATTGATATATCTGGTCATTGTTTAATATCAGTGTCTGTGTAACCAGGGCAATGATCCGTTTTGGAGCAAGAAACTGCCGCAGGAGAAACCAGAAAAACCAGACAAACCGGAAAGAGCAACCCGGCAAAAGACTAAAGCTGTGAAGAAGACTGCCCACAGGAAAAGAACCACTGCATCCTCTAATCCGGCCCCTGATGATGATGTGGATAATCCGGACCTTGAGGTAGGGCTTGACTCACTTGGCTTATTTTTCATGCGTCTTATTGATGATGATATTTGTCAGGATGATGCCGAAGCCAGCCATGCTGATGCTGCAGAGGTAATTATTCTCTCTTCCGATTCAGAACCTTTGCCTTCACTAAAAATCCGTCAGGCAAACCGGAAAGTTAAATTTTCTCATCCTCTTGCTTATTTGGATCCCAAATTTCTTATGAAGACCCAACAGCACGAAGCTCGTCGCACAACCCGGCACAGCGGCCAGGTAGTTACCTCCGCCGGTTTACCGAACAGTCCGGTTCGGAAACACTGTTCAGAGGTCTCTAATTTGCTTGTCAGTGCTTGTCCTAAAGCGGGCTGCTTTCGTCAACCTCTTAATCCATCTGACTCCGATTACCAGGTTACTTCCCACTCATCCTCTGGCGAGTCATCGGCTACTCAGCTGCCACCGCTCAAAACGGTGCTTGGGTAAGCTATACTTATCATAATATTTGCAGTACATCACCTTGGAACATATGCTGTATTTGATTTTGTTATTCCTGTCAGGGCCAAGCCTAGGCCAAGCAAGAAGGCTCGCCTGGACAAAGCGGCCGAAGAGGATGCCGTCCTTGAACCGGGCAAAACACTAGATCTTGAAGCGGCTATTCCTGAGGATATACCCAATGATCCACCGCAGCAAGACGACGATCTTATTGCTGAAGAGAGACCTATTGATACCTCAAGTCCTGTCAATCAGCCCACAAGCTCCATCCGGATTGAGAAATCCACCGGTCCGACAAAGCCTACTGACAAGCCAACAGCCCCAGTGCAAACCGGTGATGCCAAGGCTGATGAGGTTGTCATTACTGGCATTGGCCATACAGAGCCAAGCAATCCTGTCGCTTTGTCCAAACATACTGCCAAGGAAGAATTTGCTGCCTTTGGCAAAGGCAAGTGGAATGTTGATCTGGCGACTTACGCTGCTCTGAACGCCCAAGATATCCATTCCGGCTACCTGAACCGGCTGTATACCAGTCGTGACTATGAAGCCGGTCTGGTTAACATGATGAAAGATAAATATGAGGTAACTTCCATATGCTCTTTCCTGCTTGTATATTTCAATTCTTGTTGACACTCCTAGCCCCCGAGGGCCGGTTTGTAATCTTCTTTCAAACCGGGACTTACTAATATAAATCTTAATGCTTTGAAATTCGCTGATGTAGTCCCCAAGGGCCGGTTCAACTTAGCGTAGTTAAACCGGGACTTTAAGTAATTGAGATCGCCGCATCAGAATATATACGAGCAAATAGCCATTAGCCCCCAAGTGCCAAGTTGAATACTTGTATTGATCTTGGGACTTTGTAAGCAACTGAAAGATGAAGATCAAATATGCATTAGCCCCCAAGTGCCAAGTGCATAACTTGTTATGTGGTTGGTACTTCAATCCTTGTACCATTTTGCTGAATCATATAACTGTCTGCATGCAGGCTGAGCTGAAGACGAAAGAAAGCCAAGTCGCCGATCTCCAAGAAAATCTGAAATCCCAACAAGCTGAAACCTCCAAAGCAAAAGAGGAATTAACCAGCGCTTTAAGCGCCATGGAACAGCTTAAGGAGAGCTTCAAGAAGAAGCGGGCGGATTGGGCCACTGAAAAATCCGCTTTAATCAAACGAGCAGAAGACGCCGAGGCTGCACTAAAACCGATGGCGGATGAACTGACCAGCATAAAGCGGCACGTGCATGCCATGACCACTGCTATCTTTGGTAAGCCGGTTTGACTTCTGAATTGATTCTACTGTCTTACAGAGCTACCGGTTTGTTAACCCTTGGTGATATTTCAGGGACACGCATTGGTCACTTGGGGTCAGATGTGCGGAAGAAACTGAAAGCCGCCTACATGTTGATCGAACAACTGTACACTGGTGCACAACGAATCATCTGTACTGCATCCCACAACAAGCCGATGCCTACTTTGATTCAGGATACTCTGATGAAACTGTCGGTGCTTCCTGCCCGGGTTGAAGAGCTGAAGAAATCTGCTGCTCGAACCGGTGCAATCAATGCCTTAATCCGGGAAAAAGCTTGGGTGCCAGATTTTGACCCTATTGAAGCGGCTCAGGGCTATCCCAGCTTGAAGGAAGACGGGTCAAAGTTTAGTGAAGTGGATCTGCGAGCAATAAACCAGGAGGTGCGTCCGCTAGCTTGTCAATTGGCTGAAGAAGCAGACTTGTCTCATTATCAAGCCCAATATGACAATCAAAACAAGCGAGTAGCTGCACCAATTCATGAAGCGGAAAATCTTATCCCTCTAATCCGTAAGCATACTTACGCTCCCGATATTGACCCGTCGTTCCTGATCCATGATGAAGCTGTCTTTCAAGCATTAATGGGAATCAACTGGACAACTGTTGATTTCCAGCCGTTGGGTAGAGAAACTGAAGATGAAGCGGCGCGGGATGACCCACAACCATCAGGCCGGGCTGGTGACCAAGCTTGAACCGGAAGCCGGTTTAAAACTGCTTCTCCCTTGGGAAAAACAATGATCTTATTGTGGGCACCGTGCTGCCTTGTAATAGGCTAGCTGATACTTTTGATGCTGATATGCCTTCGTGCATAATTACTGCAACTTGGTCTTCCTTTGGGTGATGAACTTTCCAAAGTACTTTCTGCAATAAAAATCTTAAAGTGCCACCGCGGTTGTACCGTCAGGCGGAATATGATGTCTGCATACATGAAATCAAAACATCCGAAATCTTTAAGTATATGACCAAATTTTGAGATACATAATACCTGCCATCGTTGGACGTGAAGTTGGCATGGCCAATCTTGAAGCGGAGTTTTATAAACCCACACTATTGGAGGAGATAGCAGCTCCTGTATATATATGATGCCGGTTTACCATGTAAACCGTGCCGGGTTATAATAAACACCGTGTTACTCCGTAATAGGATGTTAACAAAAAAATCAAACCGAGCAAATAGTCTCCGGATTAAAATGGACCGTGTACCGTTAATAGACAGTGTGAACCGGTTTAAAATTTTGTCGGTTTGAAAAAACGCAATAAAAAGAAAGAAATATCTTTCAAAGAAAAGTGTAAAGCAAAGGCAATGACAAAACCGTTTGCAAAAAGAGGCTTATTTGAGCTGATCAGATGGTGTTACCATGGTCGAACATGACCAAGCTCCCGATAGGTGTAGCTGTGGTTCAAGTCAGCCAGGTCCCCAAATGAAACCGTGGCATTTATGCCGATCAAGTGGCATGGCAATGGTTCGGGTTCGACCAAGCCCCCAAGTGATTCTGTGGCCTTAGGCCGATCAAGAGGCATGACTGGTTCAGACGTGACCAAGTCCCCAAGTGATCTGGTGGCTCTCGCCTATCAAGAGGTATTGCATTGGTTCGGACACGACCAAGCCCCCAAGTGATATAACATGATGCTTTTGAAAAGCTAACTCAAGGGGTAAACCGGAGGCCGCTTTAGAACAACTCCGTGTAACCACACATGATGTAAAAGAACAGATACCCCGCTTTAGCTGAGGTTCCGGTTTATTATATTTAATCATAATATATACATCATCGTAATATGTACATAAGTAGAGCCAATGGCTCAGGTATAGTAAGGCCGAAGATGAGCTATGTTCCACGGCCTGTTGGTCTCCTCCTCTGATGTACGTGAGTCTTTATGCTCTCGAATATCGATCAGATAGTATGACCCGTTGTGCAGATTCTTGCTGACCACGAAAGGCCCCTCCCAAGGTGGGGATAGCTTATGCATATCAGTCTGATCTTGGATGAGCCGAAGCACCAAATCTCCTTCCTGAAAGGTTCTGGTTCTGACTCGGCGACTGTGATAACGACGAAGATCCTGTTGGTAAATCGCCGATCGGGCGGCTGCTATGTCACGCTCTTCATCCAACCGGTCCAAAGCATCTTGCCGTGCTGTCTCGTTGTCCGCTTCAACATAAGCCGTCACACGAGGTGAATCATGACGGATATCACTGGGGAGAACCGCCTCCGCTCCGTAAACCATGAAGAACGGTGTGTATCCTGTTGATCTGTTGGGTGTGGTATTGATGCTCCATAACACAGATGGTAATTCTTCTACCCAACAACCCGGCGTTCTCTGCAAAGGAACCATGAGCCGGGGCTTGATGCCTCTCAAGATCTCTTGATTAGCCCTTTCTGCTTGACCATTGGACTGTGGGTGTGCCACTGATGAAACGTCAAGCCGGATGTGCTCCCGTTCGCAGAACTCCTTCATGGCACCCTTGGACAAATTGGTACCATTATCTGTGATGATACT
Organism: Triticum aestivum; assembly: GCF_018294505.1. NCBI lineage: Eukaryota > Viridiplantae > Streptophyta > Magnoliopsida > Poales > Poaceae > Triticum > Triticum aestivum. The sequence continues at coordinate 532,326,117 of NC_057800.1, forward strand.
GTGTGGAAAGCCAAACCGGAAAATCACTTTTTTGATAAACTGAACCGCCGTGGCCGCATCACACTTGCTAACCGGTTCTGCCTCCACCCACTTTGTGAACTTGTCAACCGCCACCAGGAGGTGGGTCTTCTTATCTTTGGACCTTTTGAAAGGCCCAACCATATCCAGCCCCCAAGTCGCAAACGGCCAAGTAATTGGAATCATTCTCAATTCTTGAGCCGGCACATGAGCACGTCTTGAAAACTTTTGGCAACCGTCACATCGTCTGACCAGATCCTCCGCATCAGCATGAGCAGTTAACCAATAGAAGCCATGGCGAAACGCTTTAGCTACCAAAGATTTTGAACCGGCGTGGTGACCACAATCTCCTTCGTGGATCTCACGCAAAATTTCACAGCCTTCTTCAGGAGACACACAACATTGAAACGCCCCTGATATACTGCAATGATGCAACTCGCCATTGACAATAGTCATGGACTTGGACCGCCGGACTATCTGTCGGGCCAGAATCTCATCCTCTGGTAACTCGCCCCGGTTCATGTACGCCAGGTAAGGAAGCGTCCAATCCGGAATGACATGAAGAGCTGCCACCAATTGAGCCTCCGGATCAGGAATAGCCAAATCCGCTTCACCAGGGAGCTTGACCGACGGGTTGTGCAGCACATCCAGAAAAACATTGGGCGGGACCGGTTTGCGCTGAGAGCCCAGCCGGCTTAAAGCGTCCGCCGCTTCATTCTTCCGTCGGTCCACGTGGTCCACCTGATAGCCTTTAAAATGACCTGCAACAATATCCACCTCACGATGATATGCTGCCATGAGTGGGTCCTTAGTGTCCCAAGTGCCAGACACTTGTTGAGCCACGAGGTCCGAGTCACCGAAGCACTTAACTCGACTTAGGTTCATCTCCTTAGCCATCCGGAGACCATGGAGCAAGGCTTCATACTCAGCTGCATTGTTAGTACAAGGGAAACATTAAGCGGAGAACGTAACAAAATTTATCACCTCGTGGGGAAGTTAATACGACTCCAGCCCCCGAGCCTTCCAATTGCCTGGATCCGTCAAAATGGATGGTCCAATATGTGTGATCCGGCTTTTCTTCAGGTGCTTGCATTTCCGTCCAATCATTGATGAAATCAACAAGTGCTTGAGACTTAACCGCCGTCCGAGGCACATACTTCAATCCGTGCGGCCCAAGCTCTATAGCCCACTTGGCAATCCGGCCAGTCGCTTCCCGGTTCTGGATGATATCCCCCAAAGGAGAAGAACTGACCACCGTAATTGGGTGCCCTTGGAAGTATTGCTTAAGCTTCCGGCTTGCCATAAAAACTCCGTACACCAGCTTCTGCCAATGCGGATACCTTTGCTTGGACTCAATGAGTACCTCGCTGATATAATAGACCGGACGTTGAACCGGATGCTCCTTACCTGCCTCCTTTCGCTCCACCACAATAGCCACGCTGACCGCACGAGCATTAGCAGCAACATATAGCAGTAACGGCTCCTTGTCAATGGGAGCGGCGAGCACAGGCGGATTGGCCAATTGCCGCTTTAAGTCCTCAAATGCTTCATCAGCAGCAGAACTCCAGACGAACTGATCCGTCTTCTTCAACATCTGATACAAAGGGATTGCCTTCTCACCAAGGCGGCTGATAAACCGGCTTAACGCGGCAATCCGGCCTGCCAGGCGTTGAACATCATTGATACACTTCGGTTTAGCCAGGGAGGTGATGGCTGTGATCTTCTCCGGATTAGCCTCAATTCCCCTGTTGGACACCAGAAAACCCAATAACTTGCCCGCCGGTACACCAAAGACACACTTGTCCGGATTAAGCATCATCTTGTACGTCCTTAGGTTATCAAAGGTTTCCTTCAAATCGTCAACCAGAGTCTCCTTCTCCCTGGACTTAACCACGATATCATCCACGTAAGCATGTACATTACGGCCAATCTGCTTGTGAAGACAATTTTGTACACACCGTTGATAAGTTGCCTGGGCACTTTTGAGCCCAAAGGGCATAGACACATAGCAGAAGGCTCCAAAGGGAGTTATGAATGCCGTCTTCTCCTGGTCCTTAACTGCCATTTTGATCTGATGATAGCCAGAATATGCATCCAAAAAACTTAAACGCTCACAACCCGCCGTAGCATCAATGATTTGATCAATACGGGGGAGGGCAAAAGGATCTGCTGGACAAGCCTTATTAAGATCTGTGTAATCCACACACATGCGCCAGGTGCCGTTTTTCTTAAGGACTAGCACCGGATTGGCAAGCCACTCAGGGTGAAAAACTTCAACAATAAAACCAGCTGCTAAGAGCCTGGCTACCTCTTCTCCAATCGCCTTGCGTCTTTCTTCGTTAAACCGGCGGAGGAACTGTTTCACCGGTTTGTATTTAGGATCCACATTAAGGGTGTGCTCAGCGAGTTGCCTCGGTACACCTGGCATGTCAGAGGGCTTCCATGCAAAAATGTCCCGATTCTCATGGATGAACTCGATGAGCGCGCTTTCCTATTTCGGATCCAAGTTGGCACTGATGCTGAACTGCTTGGACGAATCGCCAGGTACGAAGTCAACAAGCTTAGTTTCTGCTGCCGATTTGAACTTCAGGGCCGGATCATGCTCCGTAGTTGGCTTTCTTTAATGGAGTCATGTCCGCCGGATCAACATTGTCCTTATAATACTTCAGCTCCTCGATGGCACAAACCGACTCTGCATAGGCCGCATCTCCTTCCTCGCACTCCAAAGCAATTTTACGACTTCCATGAATCGTTATTGTCCCCTTGTGACCCGGCATCTTGAGCTGCAAATACACATAACAGGGCCGTGCCATAAACTTGGCGTAGGCCGGTCGCCCAAACAGGGCGTGATATGGACTTTGGATTTTCACCACTTCAAACGTCAATGTTTCCGACCTGGAATCATGATCATCTCCAAAGGCCACTTCCAGAGCTATCTTACCAACAGGATATGCTGACTTGCCAGGTACCACACCGTGGAACACCGTATTAGACGGTTTGAGATTTTTATCTGTTAGTCCCATACGACGGAAGGTCTCATAGTACAAGATATTAATGTTGCTCCCTCCATCCATGAGCACTTTGGTGAACTTGTAACCTCCCACCTGAGGCGCCACCACCAGAGCCAACTGACCCGGATTATCAACCTGGGGAGGGTGATCCTCTCTGCTCCATATGATTGGCTGTTCAGACCAGCGTAGATAACGGGGCACGGCCGGTTCAACAGAGTTGACTGCCCGCCTCTGAACCTTCCGGTCTCGCTTGTCCAAGCTAGTGGTAAAGACATGGTACTGCCCACTATTCAACTGCTTTGGGTTGCTCTGGTAACCTGACTGTTGCTGCTGCTGGTTGTAACCACCCTGGTTGTTCTGATTATTTTGACTGTTATGTCCGCCCGGATTACCGTTAAGTCCTGAACCGTAATTTCCTCCACCGTAACCCGGCCCGGATCCTAAGCCACCGCCGGAGCCGTGATCATACCGGAAAGCATTAGAATTCTTGAACTCCTGCATAATGAAGCAATCCTTCCAAAGGTGGTTTGCTGGCACCTCCTTCGTCCCATGTCTTGGACAGGGCTAGCTCAGTAGATAATTTAAGCGGTCCGGGTTAGGGTTGGGTGCCCCACTGTGATTTTTCGGTTTACCCTTGCGTCGTTGGCCATTGTCCTGCGCGCTGGTATTAGCCACAAAGTCCATGTTACCATTCGCTTTACACTTGCCTCCACCACCATTGCCTGCCCAATGATGCTGCTGACCTTTGGAGTTGTTGTTCCTCTTTCCCTTCCCTGCCTTGTCATCATCAGATTCGGGATCCTTGGTACTATCAGAATCAGCATACTTTACCAAAGCAGCCATGAGGGTCCCCATGTCAGTGCAATGGCGCTTCATCCATCCCAACTTCAGCTTTAGGGGCCAAACCGGCAGTTGCCTTCTAGGGTTAAGACTGCGGTGTCAGCGTTGATGCGGTCTGATGAATGCAACACTTGTGAGACCCGGCGCACCCAATGAGTCGTCGATTCTCCTTCCTCCTGGACACAGGCAGCTAAGTCTACTATCGACATGGGCTGCTTACATGTATCCTTGAAATTATTGATAAACCGAGTTCGTAATTGGGCCCATGAATTGATAGAATTGGCCGGTAAGCTTTTTAACCAAGTGCGGGCCGTTCCTTCAAGCATCATGGTGAAGTATTTCGCACATGCCGCATCATCCACATCCAGCATCTCCATGGCCATCTCATAGCTCTCCACCCATGTCTCTGGGGTTGATCCGCTGTGTAATTTGGTACCTTGCGCGGGCCCTTGAAATCCTTGGGTAGGCGCACATTGCGTAAAGCGGGGACAAGGCAAGGCACCCCCAAAGAGCTAGAAGTAACACCGGGTTCGACCAAAATAGTTGGACGAACCGGCGTAAGCTGCCGAGCCTGATATTGTGCGGCTAACTCAGCCTCCCTGCGTGCTCGGGCCCGGTCCACCACTTCCTGAGTGTTATCAGCACCACCCGCCGGGTTGTTGCCGCGGGGTGCTCCACGTCGTTCATTACTTGACACTGCCGGTTCCTCCATATGCCTTCTATAGCTCCGGCTTGGGCGAGGGGTCGAGTGGATCCGGTCGCGGCTGTACGAGTATGCTTCCTGTTGGTCCAAAGTTGTCCTAAGAAGCTCCTTGACCCATCGTGTCTCTATCGCCTGCGTGAGTCACATTCAATTGGAATGGCCTCCAGCCGTGCAGCAGCAGCGACGAGATTGTCCATTGGGTTGGAGTAGTGACCCGGAGGTGTTGAAACAGACTAAGGTATAACGGTGTTTTGACGAGGCGGATCCATCCGACGAGGCTGAACCGGCGCACCGGTCCCAGGAGCATCCGCCCGGTTTCCCTCCAGCGGATTACTGGTTCCTGCTCCCGGGGTGTTGAAAAGGTCTCTGGCCTCAAAAACCGGAGGCAAACGAGATCGGTACTTCCTCCTCATGACTTCATGCGACGTGTTCTGGTCCAACATGAGCCTGTAGGCTTGTGCGTCTAGAGCGGCCCGCTCTGTGGCCATCCTGGTATCCTCAGCTACCAGGTCTGCCTTGGCCTGGGTGATCTGTTCCCTTACCTTTGCAATCTCCACGTTGTGGATGTCCTGATCCGCCGGATTAGCTTCTGCCATAAGCAAAGCCAATGCATCAAATAGCTCTGATAGAACTTGAGCCGGCGGGCGCACAGGGCCTCCTGCCCCGGCAGCCGTCGCCGCTGCTGAACCGGAGGTTATTGCCGCAGCGGTCGAAGAATGAAGCACTGCTTGTGTGCCGGCCATGAATATTCCAACTCGGTTGGGCAGATCAGAGGGTTCCGGAATACTGTCGCCATCGGAACAGCCCCCAATCCGGCCATCTTGTAGCTGATATAGAGATTCAGTTTCTCCGGTTGATGACTCATCGCCGGAGTAAATGACGGTCTCGCCGCCAGATCCCGATCCATCCTCATGACCTCCTCCATGGATGACTCCCATGAAGGCATGCTTCATGGCCGGTTTAACCCGGGCAGATCACGCACGCTGAGCCGTTTCGACGAGGTCGGTGCAGATATCCGGCTCAGGGCCCGGTTCTCCGATCTTGCCGAGGAAAACGTGTATGCCACCAAAGGGGACCCGGTACCCGTACTCAACTGAGCCGGCCTCGGGGCCCCAGCCTGCATCGTCGATGTAAAGCTTGCCGCGACAACTCTTAGTCATCCGGCCTACAGCGTAGCCCTCGAGTCCTTCAAAGCGGCCCTCCAAGAACTTGAAACCATCGTGCGATAGCCCCACGGTGGGCGCCAACTGTCGTGGTTTTGTCACGGCGGATGTCCTAGAGAAAGGACTTAGTCGTGGAGCCATCGCGATGGGTTAGCTTGAAGGGGTTAAAGCGGACACAGGGACGCAAGCGAGTTTATACTAGTTCAGCCCCTTCGATGAAGGTAAAAGCCTACGTCTAGTTGTGATGGAATTGATGGGGTTTCGATGACTAGGGAGCAAACAAGCTTCACCTATGTCTCGAGTTGTTGTCTATCGTCCTTGAACCGCCGCCGGGTCGTCCCCTTATATACACGGGTGACGCCCGTCGGTTCACAGAGTCCCAATACCGGCTCATAGATGTGTCCGGTTTGGTCTCTACTTATTCCTAACTTACAATACAAGTTAAATACCAACGACGGTTTATGGCTACAGGCCTTGAACCGACTATGGGCCTTGAACCCTCATCTGCCTTCTTGGGCTTTAACATACTTAACTACTGACGAAGTTAACCCGACCCAGATAGGCCGGTTTACGCCCAGTAGTGATATCCCCAACACCTTCGGATTTGTGATAGAAGGTGTATCCAACTATCTCCTTTCGGTATCCTATGAAGAGACATTTCTCCGATTTGGGTTTGAGCTTATCAGGATGAAACTTTTTCACATAAGCATCGCAACCCCAAACTTGAAGAAACGGCAACTTTGGTTTCTTGCCAAACCACAGTTCATAGGGCGTCGTCTCAACAGATTTAGATGGTGCCATATTTAACGTGAATGCAGCTATCTCTAATGCATAACCAAAAATGATAGTGGTAAATCGGTAAGAGACATCATAGATTGCACCATATCTAATAAAGTACAGTTACGATGTTCGGACACACCATTACGCTGTGGTGTTCCAGGTGGCATGAGTTGCGAAACTATTCCGCATTGTTTCAAATGAAGACCAAACTCGTAACTCAAATATTCTCCTCCACGATAAGATCGTAGAAACTTTATTTTCTTGTTACGATGATTTTTCACTTCACTCTGAAATTATTTGAACTTTTCAAATGTTTCAGATTTATGTTTCATCAAGAAGATATACCCATATCTTACTCAAATTATCTGTGAAGGTCAGAAAATAATGATACCTGCTGCGAGCCTTAACACTCATTGGACTGCATACATCAGTATGTATTATTTCCAACAAGTCTGTTGCTCGCTCCATTGTTCCGGAGAACGGAGTCTTAGTCATCTTGCCCATGAGGCATGGTTCGCAAGCATCAATTGATTCATAATCAAGTGATTCCAAAAGCCCATCAGCATGGATTTTCTTCATGCGCTTTACACCAATATGACCTATACGGAAGTTCCACAAATAAGTTGCACTATCATTATTAACTTTGCATCTTTTGGCTTCAATATTATGAATATGTGTATCACTGTGATCAAGATTCAATAAACCATTCACCTTGGGTGTATGACCATTGAAGGTTTTATTCATGTAAACAGAACAATAATTATTCTTTGACTTTAAATGAATAACCGTATTGTAATACACATGATCAAATCATATTCATGCTTAACGCAAACACCAAATAACGTTTATTTAGGTTCAACACTAATCCCGAAAGTATAGGGAGTGTGCGATGATGATCATATCAATCTTGGAACCACTTCCAACACACATCATCACTTCACCCTTAACTAGTCTCTGTTCATTCTGCAACTCCCTTTTCGAGTTACTAATCTCAGCAACTGAACTAGTATCAAATACTCTGGGGTTGCTATAAACACTAGTAAAGCACACATCAATAACATGTATATCAAATATACCTTTGTTCACTTCGCCATACTTCTTATCAGCCAAAGACTTGGGACAGTTTTGCTTCTAATGACCAGTCCCTTTGTAGTAGAAGCACTTAGTCTCAGGCTTAGGTCTAGACTTGGGCTTCTTCACTTGAGAAGCAACTTGCTTGTCATTCTTCTTGAAGTTCCCTGCTACCTCTTGAGCACTGCGTTGGTTTTCCTCGAAGAGGAAGGGATGACGCAGCAAAGTAGCGTAAGTATTTCCCTCAGTTTTTGAGAACCAAGGTATCAATCCAGTAGGAGTCTACGCGCGAGTCCCTCATACCTGCACAAAACAAATAAATCCTCGCAACCAACGCAAATAGGGGTTGTCAATCCCTATAAGGCCACTTACGAGAGTGAGATCTTATAGATATGATAAAGATAATATTTTTGGTATTTTTATGATAAAGATGCAAAATAAAATAAAGGAAAAGGAAATAGCAAAGGAAATAACTAAGTAGTAGGAGATCAATATGATAAAGATAGACCCAGGGGCCATAGGTTTCACTAGTGGCTTCTCTCGAGAGCATAAGTATTCTACGGTGGGTGAAAAAATTACTGTTGAGCAATTGACAGAATTGAGCATAGTTATGAGAATATCTAGGTATGATCATGTATATAGGCATCACGTCCGAGACAAGTAGACCGACTCCTGCCTGCATTTACTACTATTACTCCACTCATCGACCGCTATCCAGCATGCATCTAGAGTATTAAGTTAAAAACAAAGTAACGCCTTAAGAAAGATGACATGATGTAGAGGGATAGACTCATGCAATATGAAGAAAACCCCATCTTGTTATCCTCGATGGCAACAATACAATACGTGCCTTGCTGCCCCTACTTTCACTAGGAAAGGACACCGCAAGATTGAACCCAAAGCTAAGCACTTCTCCCATTGCAAGAAAGATCAATCTAGTAGGCCAAACCAAACTGATAATTTGAAGAGACTTGCAAAGATAACCAATCATACATACAAGAATTCGGAGAAGATTCAAATATTATTCATAGATAGACTTGATCATAAACCCACAATTCATCGGTCTCAACAAACACACCGCAAAAAGAAGATTACATCGAATAGTTCTCCACAAGAGAGGGGGAGAACATTGTATTGAGATCCAAAAAGAGAGAAGAAGCCATCTAGCTAATAACTATGGACCCGTAGGTCTGAGGTAAACTACTCACACTTCATCGGAGAGGCTATGGTGTTGATGTAGAAGCCCTCCGTGATCGATGCCCCCTCCGGCGGAGCTCCGGAACAGGCCCCAAGATGGGATCTCGTGGATACAGAAAGTTACGGCGGTGGAATTAGGGTTTTGGCTCCGTATCTGATCGTTTGGGGGTACGTAGGTATATACACTACAAAAAAATACACTTCCATGATGATACGTGTTTGTCACAGTAGGTCGCTTTTTTTGTCATGCATGTACATCCATGACAAATTTATGACAGAATCAAGGTAGTCATACCTGTGCTGTCGTAGAAGTGTTCCATGACATTACCAAAATTATCATCACAGAAGTGTCCACTTCCATGACGATAAATCACGAGTCATAGAAGTGCTTTCATCAAGGGTGACCGACACGTGGCATCCACCGTAACGGAACGCCGTTAAGCTATCGGGTCGGGTTTTGGATCCGATAACCCATTAACAGCCCCGACCAATGGGAAATTTCCACATGTAAAATTCTTATTGGCTGGACGAAACACGTGTCAGCTCGTTAGTGGGTTAGATAGGCACCTATGATACGTCGACATGTGGCACGGCCCAACAGAGGCCCATTCCTGTGAAAAGGCCGGCCCGTTTGACTTGGTCAAAAGGTGGCGGGCCGACCCATGTAAAGCCTATTAACGGCTTGTTCGCATATAGCCCATTTATAGCCCGCTAAACCAAGGCCCATTATGCCCTATCCGAATTAGGCCTAGTAGCGTCACCTGAGCCACCCAATATGATTCCTACCTGTTTTCACTTCTGGCCCATGTATTGCCCATGACGTCTTTCGGCCCATATGAGGCCCTATGTAACTCTTGGCCTATTAACGGCCCGTGGTGAAACTGGCCCGTAATGAACAGTGTATCACTATACACCCATTAACGGCTCGTGGTGAAACTGGCCCGTAATGAACAGTGTATCACTTTATACCCATTAACGGCCCATTATTCCGTTGGGCCGTTTCCAGCCCATGTTATCTTTCGGCCTTCTTAGAGCCCGTTTATTCTTGGGCTCATTTCCAGCATTCATTTACTTACAGCCCCTTACTGTCATTTTCTGCTTGTGGGCCAAATTCAGCCCGTGGTTACAGTCGGCCCGTTTGTGGTCCGTTAATACGTTGGGCCGTTTTCATAGCGTCATCAAATACGGCCTATTAACGATGGCCTGTTATGGTCGGACCATGAATGGACGATTCCAACTCTAGCCCGTTTACGACCATAATGCGGCCTGTTATTGGCCCATGTTTGGCCATTGATCATACTGCCCGTAGAAGGCCCATTGTTTCTACGGCCCGTAGAAGGCCCACTGTTTCTACGGCCCGTAGGAGGCCCAGTGTCACTACAGTAAATATTAGCCCATGGTTATTGTGGCCTAGTTTAAAAAAATAGGTTATTGCAGCCACTAGCAAACCGCGGAAAAAGAACTGCAATGACTAGAAGCAAACAAATAAACAAGACAACAAGGAAATAAATAAGCAAGCAACTTACGCTAGGCTATCATGGCTATCACGCATATTACATCCATTGGGCATCAAAGTTCGCCCCCAGTGCAAATAAACGCGCCGACAAAAGAATATACAAAACTAAGAGCACTTCAGAAGGCACTAGGCCTGGCCAGGTCGCCCCCCCCCCAAACAGCTGAAGAAGCTGAGTAGACCTCAGTTGTGTCAACGATAGATGCATCAACACTAGATTTAAGGCATGATGGTGCGCACGGCAGTCCTCTGACATCTTCATTGCATCTTTGACTTCAAGTCGGAGCTGAGCTGAAGCAAGCCTTTCCGCTTTAAGTCGAGACTGAAGAAGTCAAACTGATTGAGGCAGCGACTACACAGAGGTTTTCTCACACCTGCTGGTGAGTAGCTTCAACTCACTGTCTTCATAAAGACAGGACCTTGGGGTCATCTTGCTGTCCTCAAGATGGTTTGGCTCACTATCTTCCCTAAAGTTCTGCCTGGCATAAGAGATACGAGTCTAAAAGAGAAACAAGGAGACACGTAACAGGTTTCACAATTATATAAGCAAATAAATGGATTTGTTCTGCATAAGGAACATGTTTTTACAACTACAATTTGAAACTGGTAGTTGTTGCAAACATCCAATCAGATGTAAACAGCAAAGCAAACAACAGTGGAGGAAATGATGCCTATCCAAATCTATAATAGAACAAACTTTGAAGGCTTGAGAAGGATGAACTTACATTACATGTTAACACGGGCTGGACAAAGCACTTCTCCATGTTGATGGAAGGATAATTCAATAAATTCCCCAAAGAAAATTCTTTATAAGCGTTGCCATTATTCTACATTTTTCAAAGAGTAAATATAGATCAAATAATATTGGAAGAAACAGAGGATAATGAAGCTCAGGTGCAGACTGATGATGCATAATCAAATAGCAATTAATTAAGTACAGCGTTACAAGGCAAAAGGGAGAGAGGTACTGACAAGAGCAATGCAGAGCCCATTATTGTTTTGAGATCGTATGATCCTTTGAGCAAGGAGATTCATCTGAAATTAGTTTTCATACAAGAGAGAAGGTAAGGCACAAGCAAACATTTAGGAGTTCAAATTTTGAATTGATATCATAGACAGTACCTGACACTGGGCTCCCAGCAGTTCTAATAGGGGTTTGGCCACTGGAGTAGGGGTAAAGTGTGGTACAGTTGGGCCTGTGTTTTCTGTGGCTGCTGATCTATCTGATTTAATAGGTATCACTACCTTTTCCAAATACCTAGTTTGTACTCCTTGACGACCTGCACTCACCCTCTTCCTTTTGGACACCATTACGGAAGAACAACATTTGACTGGAAAAACATAGTGTGACGACACATGGAATAGGCACAGAAAATGGATAGGTATGGCATATACTCATATATGATGCTTAAACTAAGCAGATGGTGTAACAAAGTAGAAGTAATGCAAGAGGTCAGAAGCAAAATATGTGCGACCAATACAACTTTGCAAAGTTAGAGCAAGCACCTTGATGGGTGAATAAGATAGGCCATCCTCCACCATGCCAAGTTTGTTAGGCAGTGGATCATTCCGCAATATTCCTCTCATGCGCCCATTATCATATTCATTTTGATAATGTTCAATATCTGACATGCGTGAAAACATAAAAACAAGTGAGATTTTCTTTGTAATGCAAAAGTGATTCTAATCCAATACTGCCTCCCTGTAAACCCCTTTGTGCTATCTCTGCAATTCTTTTAAAAGATGCCATGCATGTTGTAATTTGTTGTGTGCATTAATATAATGTGGCCTACTACTCAAAATATGAGAGCTCCAGAAGTGATGACACTTCGCAGATGATAGCTTCAACATATAGTAAAGAAGAACAAGTCGACCTGACCTGACAGATTCAAAATATACTAAGGGAGAACAACTCGACCTGACCAGCCGACCGCAAGAGAAGAGTATCATCTTAAAGAAGAGCAGAAGAGCAAGAAGATTGAAGATATTACAAGTCTTTTAATACAATGTCGGTTGGCCACCCATGATGAACCAGAGCACACAGAGAAATACTATTCTTTCCGGTCTCTCCATATGTGGCTCACATGCATTTCAAAACTAAAGTAGGAACATTTAGCTAACCAATTAAACATCTCTCAGTTTTACTAATATCAACAATAATATCAGATATGAATTTGTACAACTAATCTTGTTTAGCTTGATGGGTGGAGCAGTGCTATTACGACACGAACCACGTAGGCTGATTGTGGTCATCATAAAATGGGGAAAACATAAGCATGATGAGTACAGTGTTGACCGTGGCAGTGGGATGGCATATCTGAAGCTGCAAACCGTGCAAACGGTAGTTAGCAACCGATGTTTGCTTTGAAATAACAACTAAGATTTGGTATGGACAAGAAAGTACGGTCAACAAGTGACAAAGAAATGCAATTATGCTGTCTCTCTATATGTCGCGACATGCATTTGGAAACTCAAGTGGGACCTTTAGCTAACCAATTAAATGTGTCGGTTAACTAATATCAGTATCATATCACAATCATATTTGAACAACTAAGCTTTCGAATTCTGAGTGTTGTGTTGTTTAGCCTGAAGGGTGGAGTAATGCTAGTACGACAGAAAGCACCTATGCAGATCATAGTAGAGTAGATAAAAGGGGAAAACCCTAAGCATCAAGAGAAAAATCAGGAAAGTGGAACTAGCTGGACCAGTGGGTGGCGCATATGCTTTTCGAAACGAATATAGGAACATTAGGTGACCAATTAAACGTTCTCCGTTTTAGTGATATGAGCATCATATCAGATTCGTATTTCAACACGTAAGCTTTGGGTTGAGGTCTTGAGGAGCAGTGCTAGCACGACATGAAGCACCTACGATGATGGTAGTGAATATAAAGGAGGGAAACCATAAGCTTTACGAGTATAGTGCCTGTGCCATGGCGGATCTGAAGGTGCAAACCGGACAAATCTACTTCGCAACCAATGTTTGCTTTCAACTAGCCACTACGATTTGGTACGGACAAGAAAAGTACAGTAAACAAATTACGATCTATTTTTCGGGTGTGATCAATAACTTAAGCACATATGGAAGAGTACCACCTCTCTTGCGACGCCGTGTAGGCCTATGCTGATACGTTGAGGGTGCTACGGGTGCGATGGCTGTCGACGGCGGGGAAGAAGACTTTAGACGGCAGACGGCCGGGTCGGGGGATATATCCTGTTGCCGTGGACGAGGCGGTCGTAGGAGCGGCAACGACAAGGTGGACGACGACACTGATGAAGCGAGAGGAGGCGATGAAAGGATGTTGGTCCAGCGCCGTGGATGAGAGACGTCCATCTCTTTCAGTGGACGATGGGGTAGGGGTAGCGGCTCCGGCAAGGTGGAGGATGGGGTGGCGGACGGAGGAGGCCGGCCGCAGTGCGGAAGTTGTCGTGCCGCCGGTGGTGTATGAATGGGGAAATGGAGGGGAGGGGGGATCTCAAACTTTGGGACGCGCTTCTCTGAAATGGGGGAAAGTTACGAACTTATCCCCCATTTAAAATTTCGGACATCACGTCGGTTGGGGATAGGACGGTAATCTCGCATCTCCCAAATATTTGCTGGTAACTATTTCGGGCGAGGAGAGGGTGTTTTGCCGCCCATGGTTGGCGCCCACGGTGTATGAACGGGGCTGATAGGTAGGGCGGTTGTGTCACGTCTGATGGAAGTTACACATCTACTCCTATTTAAAATATTAGCCTACATTGATTTCGGGTGAGGAGAGGGTGTTTTGCCGCCCACGGTTGGCGCCCACGGTGTATGAACGGGGCTGACAGGTAGGGCGGTTGTGTCACGTCTGATGGAAGTTACACATCTGCCCTTATTTAAAATATAAGCCTACATCGATTTCGGACGAGGAGAGTTTGTTTTGCCGCCCACCGTGTATGAATGGGGAAATGGAGGAAGAGACACATGTCTTTCGGACGAGCTTGAATCAAATGTGTTTTGCCGCCCACGTTTGGCGCCCACCGTGTCTGAATGGGCTCAGAGGCCTTCGTGTCACGTCTGATTGAAGTTACTAGTCTACCCCTATCGACAGCAGTGTAAATCCTGTCGATAAGGATGTCAAGTGTCAGGGGTAGACAGTAATTTCCATCTCGCAAACACTTGCTTCGAGCAACCCACAAATTATAGTGGGTGTTTAGCCGCTTCGTTCAAAACTTGGGAGAATTAGCATTCACGTTTGCCTTGGGACCTGGCAAACTAAATTCAAATCCAATTTGTATTCGATTACGAATATCCATAGATAATTATACGTTTTGTTATTTATTTCTTCAAAACCACAACAAAGATTTATTCCACCTTTATATATGATTATGATTTAGAAATGTCGTGATCTTCAAATTCAGTAGGTAGGACACACTCTGAGTCAAACAATTATTTCATCCAATACAATATGCTCACACGACAAACAGTTCACCTTATGTCAATCATACAAGTTCTAAGGATTACCTCGCCTAAAAAATTCGCATCATTACAACACATTGACAACATAGGGGGTCTTGCAGCATAATCCATTCAGAGACATGACACAACCTGCAAGTACAATAATCTAATGAAAATTTCAACGGGTATCTAAAGAAGAACCAGGATTATCTTGGGCTTCAGATAGCAGAAACAGCAGGACCTCCTCCATCTTCAAATGCAACATTCTTACTTCCTCCAATTCTTGGGTTGCTTGCATAATGTGTGCCGCTAATTCCGTAATTTCCAGCCTCAAGATAAATGTTACCTCATTCATGGCAGCCACACCATCTCTTTCTGCCTCTAGTAGAGCCTCAAGCACTATAATATCTGTGCTCAGACTGCTCTCCGGCGGTGTTGCCTCTGAACTGCTACCATCTGGTAACATGGATGGCGCACTACTTCCACAAATAGATTCTGGGGTTGTACATTGTGTCCTAGTGTGAACGGCATCTTGAAAGGTTTCCGCTGGACATCAGTAAGAGATAGTTATCGTATGATCCAGGTAGTAAGCTTACATGGTAAACGACGGACGAATTATTGCCGAGCATGGCAAGCTATATTTAAATGGTTCGAATCAGCATCAGCCGAAAAGAAATTAAAATGGTAAGATGAAACTAGGGATGTAAGTGGCAAATAAACGAAATCCGCCAGTCCCATCTAGTTAATTTTTGCTACCTCCCTAGTTCATTTTCCTCAAAAAAAACAAAAACTCTTTTGAACTATCATACCACTAGTGGACTTTAATCGGGATTAAACCGGACCCAGTTGACATCCCTAGTTGAAAGGGAGTGTACAACCGCTATATTTAAGTTGCCAAGGCATCTAAGCAGTTGAAATAATCTGAGAAAGCACTTAACAGTGTGGCCTCCCATAAACTACGAAGACAGTCTTGTGATGAAGTTGAGAGGAAAAGTTAAGGACTCAAATGAAATAGGCATGCATTTCTTTACGATAGTACAGCAGGCACTGCTGACATATTGGCCAACTCAGGTATAGCGTAACAACAAATAAGCATTCGAATCAAGCAATACATCAAAGCAGACAACTGAACTATTTGTAATTCGGTAGGATTACACGTTGAGGGCACAAGCTAAGAAAGCAGCTGATGACCCACAAGTATAGGGGATCTATTGTAGTCCTTTCGATAAGTAAGAGTGTCGAACCCAACGAGGAGCAGAAGGAAATGATAAGCGGTTTTCAGCAAGGTATTCTCTGCAAGTACTGAAATAAGTGGTAATAGATAATTTTGTGATAGGATAAATTGTAACGAGCAACAAGTAACAAAAGTAAATAAAGTGCAGCAAGGTGGCCCAATCCTTTTTGTAGCAAAGGACAAGCCGGAACAAACTCTTATAATAGGAAAAGCGCTCCCGAGGACACATGGGAATATCGTCAAGCTAGTTTTCATCACATTCATATGATTCACGTTCGATACTTTGATAATTTGATATGTGGGTGGACCGGTGCTTGGGTGCTGTTGTTACTTGAACAAGCATCCCACTTATGATTAAACTCTATTGCAAGCATCCGCAACTACAACAAAAGTATTAAGGTAAACCTAACCATAGCATGAAACATGTGGATCCAAATCAGCCCCTTACGAAGCAACGCATAAACTAGGGTTTAAGCTTCTGTCACTCTAGCAATCCATCATCTACTTATTACTTCCCAATGCCTTCCTCTAGGCCCAAATAATGGTGAAGTGTTATGTAGTCGACGTTCACATAACACCACTAGAGGCTAGACAACATACATCTTATCAAAATATCAAACGAATACCAAATTCACATGACTACTAATAGCAAGACTTCTCCCTTGTCCTCAGGAACAAACATAATTACTCACAAAGCATATTCATGTTCATAATCAGAGGGGTAATAATATGCATATAGGATCTGAACATATGATCTTTCACCAAATAAACTAACTAGCATCAACTACAAGGAGTAATCAACACTACTAGCAACCTACTAGCACCAATCCCGGACTTTGAGACAAGAATTGGATACAAGAGATGAACTAGGGTTTGGAGATGAGATGGTGCTGGTGAAGATGTTGATGGAGATTGCCCTCTCCCGTTTTGAGGAGCATTGGTGATGACGATGGTGATGATTTCCCCCTCCCGGAGGGAAGTATCCCCGGCAGAACAGCTCTGCCGGAGCTCTAGATTGGATCCGCCAAGGTTCCGCCTCGTGGCGGCGGAGTCTCATCCCGAAAACTTCCCCTCTATTTTTTTCTCATTGAAAGACTTCATATAGGAGAAGATGGGCGTCGGAGAGCCACCAGGGGGCCCACGAGGTAGGGGGGCGCGCCCTAGGGGGGCGCCCCCACCCTCGTGAGCAGGGTGTGGGCCCCCTGGCCTTCATCTTTGACGAGGATTTTTCTTTATTTATTTTAAGATGTTCCGTGGAGTTTCAGGACTTTTGGAGTTGCGTAGAATAGGTCTCTAATATTTGCTCCTTTTCCAGCCCAGAATTCCAGCTGTCGGCATTCTCCCTCCTTGTGTAAACCTTGTAAAATAAGAGAGAATAGCCATAAGTATTGTGACATAAAGTGAAATAACAGTCCATAATGTGATAAATATTGATATAAAAGCATGATGCAAAATGGACGTATCAACTCCCCCAAGCTTAGACCTTGCTTGTCCTCAAGCGAAAAGCCGATAACAATAAATATGTCCTCATGTTTAGAGGTAGAGGTGTCGATAAAAATAAAATACGGACATGAAGGCATCATGATTATTCTCATAGCAACAACATATATAGCTTTTGTCATATGATTACTTATGTTCAAGTGATGATCTATTCACAATGCAAAAGTATAAATCATAAACCTTATTGGGCTCCAACAAACTATAATCTCAGTCATTGAAGCAATTGCAATTTATCATAACATCAGAAAGAGTCTATGTCAGAGCTAAAAAGCAAGTCCACATACTCAACTATCATTTAGTCCTCCATAATTGCTAACACTCACGCGATACTTGTGGTTACGGAGTTTTAATCGGACACAGAGAAAGATAGGGGCTTATAGTTTTGCCCCACAACCTTTACCTCAAGGGTAATGTCAACAATAATGGTTCATGCTCCCCTACATCCAATTATATATATATATATATATATATATATATAATATCATGTTCTTTCCAACATGCTGAGCTCGCCAAAGGATAAAATGAAAAAGAAAAGGTGAAGATCACCATGACTCTTGCATAAGGTAGAAGATAATAATAAAGGATAGGCCCTTCGGAGAGGGAAGCAGAGGTTGCCATGCGCTTTTATGGTTGGATGCATAGAATCTCAATGCGAAAGAATATCACTTTATATTGCCCCTTGTGATATGAACCTTTATTATGCAGTCTGTCGCTTTGATTACTTCCACATCACAAGATCGTATAAAGCTTATTTCTCCCACACCAATCAATCATACATATTTAGAGCAATTTTTATTGCTTTGCACCGATGACAACTTACTTGAAGGATCTTACTCAATCCATAGGTAGATATGGTGGACTCTCATGGCAAAACTGGTTTAAGGGTATTTGGAAGCACAAGTAGTATTTCTACTTGGTGCTGAGAATTTGGCTAGCATGAGGGGGAAAGGCAAGCTCAACAAGTTAGAGGATCCATGACAACATACTTTATCTCAGATATAAGAAAGACATAACTCATTACGTTGTCTTCCTTGTCCAACATCAACTCTTTAGCATGTCATATTTTAATGAGTGCTCCCAATCATAAAAGATGTCAATGATAATATATCTATATGTGAAAACCTCTCTTTCCTTATTACTTCCTATTAATTGCAACAATGACCAAAGCTATGTTTGCCAACTCCCAACAACTTTTAATCATCATACTCTTTCTATGTGAAGTCATTACTCTCAATAAGATCAATATGAACTTTTTGTTTCTTTTTATTCTTTTTCTCTTTTCTTTTATTCACCCAAGATCATGGCAAAATAATCAAGCCCTTGACTCAACACTAATCTTTATTATATATAGCTCACGGACTCGATTACATAGAGAGATCATAAATCAAACTCAAAACTAGATCATGCCATAAACTTTATTCTACTAGATCAAGATACTACTAATAGGATCGAACTAAGAAAAACGGTAAAGATAGGAGTTGTGATTGTGATACGATACCGGGGCACCTCCCCCAAGCTTGGCAGTTGCCAAGGGGAGTGCCCATACCCATGTGATTATGTCTCCTTCTTTGTTGTTGGTGTAATATTCTTGGCGATGATTCCCCTCATGATGCGGTTCTCCTCCTTGAGCTTATTGACTTGCTGTTTGAGGTCCGTTATTTCCTTACGAAGCTTTCCTGTGATAGCTAAAGCTCCTTGCACCCAAGGGTGTTGCATAGCTGCGGGAGAACAAGTGACACTCCTCTTCATATTTTCATAAGAAAGAAATCTAACATTAGAAGGGATAACCGAATTTGGAATAGCTGAGCTCTGTAGTTCCCCCATCGTGAACCCAGCTCGGAGGCGAGAGGTGACTTCTTCATCCTCCATGGCATCTACTCTCATCAAGTCAGCCTCCATCTCTTCCTCCGTTGCTGGCCCAAAGTGGTCAGCGTGGCTGTTTGCCCTTGGTTCCGGTGCCGGATTAGATACCCTGCTCTCCCCGATTGACTCTTGAGAAGACATCTTGTTCTAATCTGTAGCAGCAATAGCTCAAAAACAAAAACAGAGGAGGTTTGCATGATACGGGAGTCAAAACTTTCGGGAGAATATAAAATGAATTTTCACCTACCAAAATACGTAACATGCAAGAAAACGGAGTCCGGAGGGCACACGAGGTGCTCACGAGGTAGGGGCGCGCCCAGGGGGTAGGGCGCGCCCACCACCCTCGTGGGGCCCTCGTGTCCTTCCCGGACTGCTACTTATTTTTCTATTTTCTAAATATTCCAAAACGGAGAAATATTGCCTTAAAAATTGTTTTGGAGTCGGTTTACTTACTGTACCACATACCTATTTCTTTTCGGAGTCTGAAACGTTCCAGAAAGTGTCCCTTATGTATTCCTCTAGGGTTACGGTTTCAATAATAGTAGTTTCAACATTTATGGGATTACCTGAGATATAATGTTTGATTCTTTGACCGTTTACCACCTTCGGATTTGTGCCCTCGAAGTTGTTGATTTTTATGGCACCGAACGATAGACCTCTTCGATAACATAGGGGCCTTCCCATTTAGAGAGAAGTTTTCCTGCAAAAAATCTTAAACGAGAGTTGTATAGCAATACATAATCACCTACATTAAACTCACGCTTTTGTATCCTTTTGTCATGCCATCTTTTAACTTTTTCTTTAAACAACTTGGCATTTTCATAAGCTTGGGTTCTCCATTCATCAAGTGAGCTAATATCAAATAACCTCTTCTCACCGGCAAGTTTAAAATCATAGTTGAGCTCTTTAATAGCCCAATATGCCTTATGTTCTAGTTCGAGAGGTAAGTGACATGCTTTTCCATAAACCATTTTATACGGAGACATACCCATAGGATTTTTATATGCAGTTCTATAAGCCCATAATGCATCATCAAGTTTCTTGGACCAATTCTTTCTAGACCTATTAACAGTCTTTTGCAAAATTAATTTGAGCTCTCTATTGCTCAACTCTACTTGACCACTAGACTGTGGGTGATAAGGAGATGCAATTCTATGATTAACATCATATTTAGCAAGCATTTTACGGAAGCACCATGAATAAAGTGTGAACCACCATCAGTCATTAAATATCTAGGGACTCCAAACCTCGGGAAAATAACTTCTTAAGCATTTTAATAGAAGTGTTATGATCAGCACTACTAGTTGGAATAGCTTCTACCCACTTAGTAACGTAATCAACAGCAACTAAAATATGTGTGTATCCATTAGAGGCAGGAAAAGGTCCCATATAATCAAAGCCCCAAACATCAAACGGTTCAATAACAAGAGAATAATTCATAGGCATTTCTTGACGTCTACTAATATTACCAATTCTTTGACATTCATCACAAGACAAGACAAACTTACGGGCATCCTTGAAGAGAGTAGGCCAATAAAAACCAGATTGCAATACCTTATGTGCAGTTCTATCTCCAGCGTGGTGTCCTCCATAAGCCTCGGAATGACACTTGCGTAGGATCTGTTCCTGTTCATGCTCAGGTACACAACGTCTAATAACACCATCTACTCCTTCTTTATAAAGATGTGGGTCATCCCAAAAGTAATGTCTTAAATCATAGAAAACTTTTTCTTTTGCTGGTATGTGAAGCTAGGTGGTATAAACTTAGCAACAATATAATTAGCATAATCAGCATACCATGGAGTACTACGAGAAGTACTTATAACATTTAATTGTTCATCAGGAAAGCTATCATTAATAGGTAGTGGGTCATCAAGAATATTTCTAACCTAGACAAGTTGTCTGCAACGGGGTTCTCAGCTCCCTTTCTATCAACAATATGCAAATCAAATTCTTGTAGCAAGAGAACCCATCTAATAAGTCTAGGTTTAGCATCTTTCTTTTCCATAAGATATTTAATAGCAGCATGATCAGTTTGAATAGTTACTTTAGAATCAACAATATAAGATCTGAACTTATCACAAGCAAATACAACTGCTAAAAGCTCTTTTTCAGTAGTAGCATAATTTCTTTGAGCATTGTCTAGAGTCTTACTAGCATAATGAATAACATTTAATTTCTTATCAACTCTTTGCCCTAGAACAACACCTACAGCATAATCACTAGCATCACACATAATTTCAAAGGGTAAGTTCCAATCAGGTGGCTGAACAACAGGTGCAGAGACTAATGCTTTCTTAAGTATTTCAAATGCTTCTACACAATCATCATCAAAGACAAATGGTATATCTTTTTGCAATAAATTAGTCAGAGGCCGAGAAATTTTTGAGAAGTCCTTAATGAACCTCCTATAAAATCCAGCGTGACCAAGGAAACTTCTTATACCTTTGATGTCCTTGGGACATGGCATCTTTTCAATAGCATCAACCTTGGCTTTATCAACTTCAATACCTCTTTCAGAAACTTTGTGCCCCAAGACAATACCTTCATTAACCATAAAGTGGCACTTTTCCCAATTCAAGACAAGATTAGTTTCTTCACATCTCTGCAAAACTCGATCAAGATTGCTCAAGCAATCATCAAAAGAGGAACCATAGACGGAAAAGTCGTCCATGAAAACCTCACAAATCTTTTCACAAAAGTCAGAGAATATAGCCATCATGCATCTTTGAAAGGTAGCAGGTGCATTACATAAACCAAAAGGCATACGTCTATAAGCAAAAGTACCAAAAGGGCATGTAAAAGTAGTCTTTGATTGATCTCTAGCCGACACAGGTATTTGAGAGAAACCAGAATAACCATCTAGAAAGCAATAGTGTGTATGTTTGCATAATCTTTCTAGCATTTGATCAATAAAAGGTAAGGGGTAATGATCTTTCTTAGTAGCTTTATTTAATTTGCGGAAATCAATTACCATCCTATAACCTGTGATAATTCTTTGTGGAATCAATTCATCTTTATCATTAGGAACAACAGTAATACCTCCCTTCTTAGGGACACAATGGACAGGACTTACCCACTCACTATCAGCAACGGGATAGATTATACCTGCCTCCAGAAGCTTTAGTATTTCTTTTCTTACCACTTCTTTCATTTTAGGATTCAAACATCGTTGAGGATCACGAACTAGTTTGGCATCTGCTTCCAAATTTATTTTATGTTGACATAGAGTGGGACTAATGCCCTTAAGATCATCAAGAGTATATCCAATAGCAGCACGATGCTTCTTCAGAGTTTTCAATAATCTTTCTTCTTCATGCTCTGAAAGGTTAGCACTAATAATAACAGGATATATCTTCTTTTCATCAAGATAAGCATATTTAAGATTATCAGGCAAAAGTTTAAGCTCAAACATGGGATCACCCTTGGGTGGAGGAGGATCCCCTAAAATTTCAACAGGCAAATTATGTTGCAGAATAGGTTCTCGTTTAAAGAATACTTCATCTATTTCCCTTCTTTCATTCATGAACATATCATTTTCATGGTCTAGCAAATAGTGTTCTAAAGGATCACTAGGAGGTATGACAATAGAAGCAAGACCAATAATTTTATCCTTACTAGATAATTCTTCCTCACGATGTTGTTTACTAAATTTAGAGAAATTAAACTCATGAACCATATCATCTAATCTAATAGTAACAACATTCTTTGTGCAGTCTATGGTAGCATTGACAGTATTTAAGAAGGGTCTACCAAATATAATGGGACAAAAACTATCTTGTGGGGAACCAAGAACAAGAAAATCAGTAGGATATTTAGTTTTCCCACACAAGACTTCAACATCTCTAACAATTCCCATTGGTGAAATAGTATCTCTATTAGCAAGTTTAGTTGTGACATCAATATCTTCTAATTCAGCGGGTGCAATGTCATGCATAATTTCTTTGTATAAGTCAATAGGTATTGCACTAGCACTAGCACCCATATCACATAAGCCAGGATAACAATGATCTACTATTTTAACAGAAATAACAGGCATGCCTACCACAGGTCTATGTTTATCTTTATTACAAGGTTTAGCAATTCTAGCAGTTTCACCTTCAAACTGAATAACATGCCCATCAATATTATCAGACAAGAGATCTTTAACAATAGCAATATTAGGTTCTACTTTAACTTGCTCAGGTGGTGTATAAGCTCTAATATTGATTTTACGAACAACAGTTGAAGCTTTAGCATGATCCTTTATTCTAACAGGGAAAGGTGGTTTCTCAATATAAGAAGTAGGAACAATAGGATCATTATAAGTGACAGTCTTTTCTTCAACTTCAATAGGTGCAACTACTTTTACTTCTATGGGAGGATGATATTTAAACCACTTCTCCTTAGGGAGATCAACATAAGTAGCAAAAGATTCATAGAAAGAAGCTACTATCTCAGAGTCAAGTCCATATTTAGTGCTGAACTTACGGAAAATATCGGTATCCATAAAAGATTTAACACAATCAAACTTAGGTGTCATACCTGACTCCTCACCTTCTTCGAGGTCCCAATCTTCAGAGTTGCGTTTAAGTCTATCCAATAAATTCCATCTTAATTCAGTAGTCTTCATCATAAAAGAGCCAACACAAGAAGTATCGAGCATGGTGCGATTGTTTTCAGAAAGCCGAGCATATAAATTTTGAATAATCATTTCTCTTGAGAGCTCATGATTGGGGCATGAATATAACATTGATTTGAGCCTCCCCCAAGCTTGAGCGATGCTTTCTCCTTCGCGAGGCCAAAAATTATATATATAATTGCGATCACGATGAACAAGATGCATAGGGTAATACTTTCGATGAAATTCCAGCTTCAATCTTTTATAGTCCCATGATCTCATATCATCACATAGCCTATACCATATCAATGCATCTCCCTTCAAAGATAAAGGGAAGACCTTCTTAGCAACATCATCGGGTATACCTGCAAGCTTAAATAATCCACAAACTACATCCACATATATTAAGTGCTCATCCGGATGCTTTGTTCCATCTCCTGTAAAAGGGTTAGCCAGCAGTTTTTCCATCATAACCGAAGGAAATTCAAAAGGAGTTTCATTTTCAATAGGTTCAGTAGGTTGAGGAGCAACTCTTTGCTCTACTGGATGTGGTGAAGATACCCCGAACAAGCCCCTCAGAGAATTACTTTCCATAGTAACAAGTGACAGTAAATTTCAGCACACTATATAAATTTTTCCTTACCAAATTCCACCTACCAAAAGCGCTACACTCCCCGGCAATGACGCCAGAAAAGAGTCTTGATGACTCACAAGTATAGGGGATCTATCGTAGTCCTTTCGATAAGTAAGAGTGTCAAACCCAACGAGGAGCAGAAGGAAATGATAAGCGGTTTTCAGCAAGGTATTCTCTGCAAGTACTGAAATAAGTGGTAACAGATAGTTTTGTGATAGGATAAATTGTAACGAGCAACAAGTAACAAAAGTAAATAAAGTGCAGCAAGGTGGCCCAATCCTTTTTGTAGCGAAGGACCAGCCGGAACAAACTCTTATAATAGGAAAAGCGCTCCCGAGGACACATGGGAATATCGTCAAGCTAGTTTTCGTCACGTTCATATGATTCGCGTTTGATACTTTGATAATTTGATATGTGGGTGGACCGGTGCTTGGGTGCTGTTCTTACTTGAACAAGAATCCCACTTATGATTAACCTCTACTGCAAGCATCCGCAACTACAACAAAAGTATTAAGGTAAACCTAACCATAGCATGAAACATGTGGATCCAAATCAGCCCCTTACGAAGCAACGCATAAACTAGCGTTTAAGCTTCTGTCACTCTAGCAACCCATCATCTACTTATTACTTCCCAATGCCTTCTTCTAGGCCCAAATAATGGTGAAGTGTTATGTAGTCGACGTTCACATAACACCACTAGAGGCTAGACAACATACATCTTATCAAAATATCAAACGAATACCAAATTCACATGACTACTAATAGCAAGACTTCTCCCTTGTCCTCAGGAACAAACGTAATTACTCACAAAGCATATTCATGTTCATAATTAGAGGGGTAATAATATGCATATAGGATCTGAAAATATGATCTTCCACCAAACAAACCAACTAGCATCAACTACAAGGAGTAATCAACACTACTAGCAACCTACTAGCACCAATCCCGGACTTTGAGGCAAGAATTGGATACAAGAGATGAACTAGGGTTTAGAGATGAGATGGTGCTGGTGAAGATGTTGATGGAGTTGCCCTCTCCCGATGAGAGGAGCGTAGGTGATGATGATGGTGATGATTTCCCCCTCCCGGAGGGAAGTATCCCAGGCAGAACAGCTCTGCCGGAGCTCTAGATTGGATCCGCCAAGGTTCCGCCTCGTGGCGGCGGAGTCTCATCCCGAAAAGTTCCCCTCTATTTTTTTCATCAAAAGACTTCATATAGGAGAAGATGGGCGTCAGAGAGCCACCAGGGGGCCCACGAGGTAGGGGGGCGCTCCCTAGGGGGGCGCCCCCACCCTCGTGAGCAGGGTGTGGGCCCCCTGGCCTTCATCTTTGACGAGGATTTTTCTTTATTTATTTTAAGATGTTCCGTGGAGTTTCAGGACTTTTGGAGTTGCGTAGAATAGGTCTCTAATATTTGCTCCTTTTCCAGCGCAGAATTCCACCTGCCGGCATTCTCCCTCCTTATGTAAACCTTGTAAAATAAGAGAGAATAGCCATAAGTATTGTGACATAAAGTGAAATAATAGTCCATAATGCGATAAATATTGATATAAAAGCATGATGCAAAATGGACGTATCAATTCCCCAAGCTTAGACCTCGCTTGTCCTCAAGCGAAAAGCCGATAACAATAAATATGTCCTCATGTTTAGAGGTAGAGGTGTCGATAAAAATAAAATACGGACATGAAGGCATCATGATTATTCTCATAGCAGCAACATATATAGCTTTTGTCATATGATTACTTATGTTCAAGTGATGATCTATTCACAATGCAAAAGTATAAATCATAAACCTTATTGGGCTCCAACAAACTATAATCTCAGTCATTGAAGCAATTGCAATTTATCATAACATCAGAAAGAGTCTATGTCAGAGCTAAAAAGCAAGTCCACATACTCAACTATCATTTAGTCCTCCATAATTGCTAACACTCACGCGATACTTGTGGTTACGGAGTTTTAATCGGACACAGAGAAAGATAGGGGCTTATAGTTTTGCCCCACAACCTTTTACCTCAAGGGTAATGTCAACAATAATGGTTCATGCTCCCCTACATCCAATTGAGATGTCAACCTTTTACCTCAAGGGTAATGTCAACAATAATGGTAATGTCAACCTTTTACCTCAAGGATTTTTCTTTATTTATTTTGAGATGTTCCGTGGAGTTTCAGGACTTTTGGAGTTGCGCGGAATAGGTCTCTAATATTTGCTCCTTTTCCAGCCCAGAATTCCAGCTGTCGGCATTCTCTCTCCTTATGTAAACCTTGTAAAATAAGAGAGAATAGCCATAAGTATTGTGACATAAAGTGAAATAACAGTCCATAATGTGATAAATATCGATATAAAAGCATGATGCAAAATGGACGTATCAGCAGCCCACTCGCATTGCATTTCACATGTACTAAAACACACTGGCTTACCATATGTTGATGTGAAGCCTAGCTGCTGTTGCAATGTTCTTTGAAGATATCGTCAGCATCCCGTGGTTGCAAATCTAGTTGTTGTAGTTTATTCTGCACCATCTATTTAGGTAAAATTAATTTTAATCGCATGCACTGGTCCGAATTGATCATCAATGGTTCATCTAAACTAATGAAAGAAGGGTGTGTGTGCATACATGACAATACTCCCTCCGATTCTTTTTACTTTGCGTGTAAGTTTTTCTCAGTTTTCTCATATTAGTCTGCGCGTTGCCGATTCCTAGCGCTGGTTTCCTTTTGTGCCCGCCCCATCCGCCTCTGCCCTAATTAATTGGCAAATTAGTCCAGAAAAATTAAGCCAGTGCCCTCCTTGGTATGCGGGTCAAGAGTTATGCGCAGAGTAAATAGAATCGGAGGGAGTATATCTGCTTCCCTCTATTTTTATGCTTGTTCGAGGTGCCAGCCCCAAAAGAACAAATATTTTGCTTGATGGGGATGGCATCTCCATAATTAATAGAAGCATCAAATTAGTCATGCAACTTGGGAAGATCAAGAACACACAAACAAGTAATGAACAGAGGCTCAGAGCAGTGATGTAATAGCTAGCATCAGAAAATGTAGGGTAAAACGAACAAAAAGCAACGGAACCACATGCTAGTTTGCTGATGTGTGATTAAGCATAGAGAACATTAAGCAGTCTGATGGAACCAACAGGTGGCATCAGAACAAAACTAAAGCATATTAACTATATGTGCACTGGTATGTAATTTAGCACATGTAACATGTTCACTGCCAGAAGTATGGCCCTACAGGTGCAAGCAGAATAACGTGTCTCATGAAAGACTGAATGATGCCCTGAAGAAATTCAAAGGTGCGGTGCTTATGCTAGGAAAGTGAACGTAGGCACCGGTCGTTGGATAATAGTACCTGATTCTTGGCGGCGTATGGGTATCGTTGTCATACTTGATAGCTAAGGATCGTCAATGGTGCTCGTGTTGCGGTTGAGTTTGGGCCGGTTGTCGCCGTCGCTAAAGCGGCTCCGGTGCTACGGTTGCGGCGCCTGTCGACATACAAGAAAGCTCATCTGTGGTAAGTGAACAGCTGCACGATAAAGAGAAAAACCGAAGGAGTACAAATCGAAATAACCTGATGAGGCTGCGGCGTCGGTAAAGCAGGGCCGGTGGAGTTGAATATGGCGTCCATGGAGCGGGTCTAGTTCAGTGGACGAAGGCTTTGGCGGGCGCGTTGTACAGTGCTTTCGGTGAGGCGGATCTGTTGCGGCGGACGAGGGCTTGTATGAAGGGCCAGCGAAGGGGCGGACGAGGGAGTCAGCGAAGGGCCTACACTGTGGTGGACGAGGGCACCGGTTAAGCAGATCCGGTGCTGTGGACCATGATGGCGGTCAAGGAGATCTGGAGCGGTGGACAAGCCAGTCGCTGAAGCGGCTTCGGTGAAGTGGTGAGTTGGCAGTTGGGGGTTCCAAGGTGCGGAAGGTAGATCCGGCGGGGTGTGAGGTCCACCGCTGCGGCGGAGGACTAGATTCAGCGGCTTGCCATGGTTGGGGGGTCGGGGAGGGGCTCTGGGGAAGAATGTTGGGGGCAAAGAGGGGAAAACAATGGAGTTACCAAAGCAGCCTTTTTCCGTTCATATGGTAGGGGTAAAACAGGAATATCGCAGGGCTAAACTTTCGGGCGCGTGATATTTCGATGTGAGCGGGAAGTTTGAAAGCTTTTGGCGCCTAAAATTATAAGTATTCTGCTCTCGTACGGCCGACTATGATATCATGGCCGACAATTTGTTTGTTTTGCATGCAAAAAAATGTGCAAGTTTTGAAAATCAATGTCTCCAACTCGAAACTTAGATTGTCCATTCAATTCAAATATGGATCATTGAGATACTACAAGCAAATACCATCATACGGTCCAATTCAAATGAAATTCCAAATGTGTTTATCCTAAATATGATGACAAAAGCAAAAATGTGTATGTGTATGAATAAAGTGGATGATTATAAAGTTTGAACATGCGCGTATGTGTATATCTCTAGGTTTGATACATGAATTTGAAATCACGAAATCCCGGCTTAAAAAATGTACCTCCGTTTAAATGAATTACAAAAGCTAATGATGGAGTCGAATTCCAAAATTCCAATCTTAGGTTTGTAATTCTGGTACATCAAGGTATATCACGCATGTTCAAAACTATCGTTATATCATAGTACAAACTATGAAACAAATTGATCAACCATGAGTGCACAATATCTCAATTACG